>NC_053024.1:66964779-67264779 GCF_003073215.2 Triticum urartu | reverse complement strand
CTGTGTAAATAGTTTTTCTCGTTTTTTATTTCTATTTGCTTGTTAAAGAAAACCAAAAACTCCAAAAATATTTTAGTGTGTTTCTCTGAATTTCTTTTCTTTTTATTCGAGCTGTACCAAGGAGAAGACCACGATGAAAATGTTGAGTGGCTCTCATATGAATAACTGTTGAACTAATAAGAGCCCATTTTACCTTGTCTCCTCCTGTTGAATAAAATGCTTTGCAGATTCTAGCTTAGTCCATGGCACTCTTGCACTATTATTATTTTCATATCATTCGGTCATGCAAGTGAAAGGCAATAATGATGATATTCGATGAGCTGGCCATGGCAGGGAGAAACTGGTATGAACTCAACTTGTTCCGTCTCTGTAAATATGTTTAACCTAGTATCTAGGCTTCAGCCCATTATGATTAAATATGTTTGCAATGACAATTAGAGATTATAGTTTCTCATGCCATGCATAAGTAGCTGGGAGTGGATAATGATTTATCTTGGATATCAACATAGCATTAAAATGATTGTGATGTAGTATGATGATATGGTATCCTCCTTTGAATGTTCGAGTGGCTTGACTTGGTACATGTTCATGCATGTAGTTGAATCAAAACCAACATAGCCTCTATAATATTTATGTTCATGGTGTTCATATCCTACTCATGCTAGTGTCCAATGTTACTTATGCATAATGCCTGGTCATGATCGTTGTTGCTCTCTAGCTGGCCGCTTCCCAATCTTAAATTGCTAGCCTTCGCCTGTACTAAGTGGGAATTCTGCTTGTACATCAAAAACCTTTAACCCAAAGTTATTCCAGATGAGTCCACCATCCTACCTATATACGGTATTACCCCGCCGTCCTAAGTAAATTTGCATGTGCCACCTCTAAAAACTTCTAAAAATTATCCTTTTTGTGTGCCTGGATTGTTCATGGAACGACAGGAGGTGGTCGATATCTTCCGTGCTAAGCATGTTATCCTTAGGTCGAGTGTTTATTCACTCGCCATCGCACGAGGAAATGGGCGATAATAGGGATGCCCAGTCCCAAACTGCAAAAAAAGAGTTCATCTCTAGAATAATCAAACAAAAACTCGCAATGGAGTCAAAACCTTTACTTTCTGCTTGGGAACCGCCACTACCGTGCTTAGCATGGAAGATGTTGATAACTGGTGGTCGTGAAGTGAATGAGAAGGGTGCATGTCTCAAAATATCATTTATCGATGTTTTAAAAATTGAGCTCTGGCACCTCTACAAATCACTGCTTCCCTCTGCGAAGGGACTATCTATTTACTTTTATGTTGTGTCATCACCTTCTATAAACAAGCGCCAGAAACTGAGTAGAGCACAACGGTCATGATTTATGCATTGTGTATAGTTGATGTTGGGTGCATCATGACTGGATCTTTTCTACCATGAATTACAATGTTTAGTCGCTGCTTGAACTTCAGAGGTGCTCTGCATTTATGTTTTACGGTATCAGAAAGGGCTAGCGAGATACCATTATTTTCATATTATATCATGGTTGTTTTGGCAACGTGTTGCTGTTTGAGATATCTTATTATTGCTTGCTAGCTGATTATGTCATTGATATGAATCATTATAATCTTTAAGAGTTATTGTTGACATGGTTAGTTATAATGTTGGCTGAAAACCTGGGTGTTGTTTAAACTTATTTATGCAAACAAGAGCAAAAGAGTTCGTAAAACTTTTTCTTTCTCACTTTTAGTTTATCAATTGAATTGCTTGAGGACAAGAAAAGGTTTAAGCTTGGAGGAGTTGATACGTCTCCAATGTATCTACTTTTCAACACGCTTTTCCTCTTGTTTTGGACTCTAATTTGCATGATTTGAATGAAACTAACCCCGGACAGACGTTGTTTTCAATAGAACTACCATGGTGTTGTTTTTGTACATAAACAAAAGTTCTCGGAATGTAACGAAACTTTGCGAGGATTTTTTATACAAATAATAAGAATTTCTGGAGCCAAGACCCACCAGAGAGGGGCCCCTGGGTGGGCACAACCCACCAGGGCGCGCCCCCCTCTCCTGGGCGCCCATGTGGGTTGTACCCACCTGGTGGCCTCGCTGATGACCCCCCTGATACTATAAAATCACATTATTCTAGAAAAAAAATCAGGGAGATAGAATTATTGCGATCCACGAGACAGAGCCGCCGCCAAGCCCTGTCTTCCTCAGGAGGGTAGATCTGGAGTCCGTTTGGGGCTCCGGAGAGGGGGGGGGGTCTTCGTTCTTCGTCATCACCAACCCTTTTCCATTGCCAATTCCATGATGCTCCCCACCGGGAGTGAGTAATTCCTTCATAGGCTCGCTGGTCGGTGAGGAGTTGGATAAGATTCATCATGTAATCGAGTTAGTTTTGTTAGGGCCTGATCCCTAGTATCCACTATGTTCTTAGATTGATGTTGCTATGACTTTGCTATGCTTAATGCTTGTCACTTTGGGCCCGGGTGCCATGATTTCAGATCTGAACCGTTTATGAATTCATCATTATATCCATGTTTTAGATCCGATCTTGCAAGTTATAGTCACCTACTACGGTTATGATCCGGCAACCCCAGAGTGACAACAACCGGGCCCACTCCCGGTGATGACCGTAGTTTGAGGAGTTATAGTCACCTACTACGGTTAATGCTTTGTTCCAATACTCTACTAAAAGGAGGCCTTAATATCCCTTTGTTTCCAATATGGATTCCGCTGCCACGGGAGGGTAGGACAAAAGATGTCATGCAAGTTCTTTTAATAAAGCACATATGACTATTTACGAAATACATGCCTACATTATATCGATGAACTGGAGCTAGTGCCGTATCGCCCTAGGTTATAAATGTCTCATGATGAATATCATCCAACAAGTTACCGATCCAATGCCTACGAATTTATCCTTATTGTTTCTGCTAAGTTACTACTACTATCATCACTGTTACACTTGCTAAAAGTTACTGCTATCATTGTTACTGTTACCGTTGCTACTGTTACTACTACCAAACTATCAAACTACTTTGCTACTGATCATATTGCTGCAGATAATTAATCTCCAGGTATGGTTGAATTGACAACTCAGCTACTGATATCTTCAAATATTCTTTGGTTCCCCTTGTGTCGAATATATAAATTTGGGTTGAATAATCTACCCTCGAAAACTGATGCGATCCCCTATACGTGTGGGTTATCACACAACTATATGTTACCGATAATTTCAGTGCTTGCAGAGAATACCTTGCGAAAACCGCTTGTCATTTCCTTCTGCTCCTCGTTGGGTTCGACACTCTTACTTATCGGACTACGATAGATCCCCTATACTTGTGCGTCATCAAGAATCTTTTATGTCACCGTTGCCGGGGAGTGAGGCGCCTTTGGTAAGTGAAATTTGGTAAGGAAACATTTATATAGTGTGCTGAAATTTATTGTCACTTGTTACTATGGAAAATAATCCTTTGAGGGGTTTGTTCGGGGTATCTTCACCCTGACCGGAAGAGCAAAGATTTTCCCCTCAACCTACTGCACCTACTGAAAATATTTATTATGAGATTCCTTCGGGTATGATAGAGAAACTGCTAGCTAATCCTTATACAGGAGATGGAACATTACATCCTGATATGCATCTAATCTATGTGGATGAAGTTTGTGGATTATTTAAGCTTGCAGGTTTGCCCAAGGATGAAGTCAAGAATAAGGTCTTCCCTTTATATTTGAAGGAGAAGGCATTTACATGGTATATGCTTTGTGTTGATATTGGATCTTGGAACTACAACTGATTGAAATTGGAATTTCATCAGAAGTTTTATCCTATGCATCTGGTTCATCGTGATCGGAATTATATTTATAATTTTTGGACTCGTGAATGAGAATGTATCGTTCAATCTTGGGGGAGACTTAAGTCAATTTTATATTCATGCCCCAATCATGAGCTCTCAAAAGAAATTATTATTCAAAACTTCTATGCTCGGCTTTCTCGTAATGATCAATCCATGCTCGATACTTTTTGCACTGGTTCTTTTATGAAGAAGACTATTGAATTCAAATGAGATTTATTGGAAAGAATTAAACGCAACTCTGAAGATTGTGAACTCGATGAAGGTAAGGAGTCGGGTATAAACCTTAAGTTTGATCGTGTTAGATCTTTTATGGATACCAATGCTTTTCATGAATTTAGCACTAAATATGGACTTGACTCCGAGATAGTAGCTTCTTTTTGGGAATCTTTCGCTACTCATGTTGATCTCCCCACGGAGAAGTGGTTTAAATATCATCCTCCCATTGAAGTAAAAGTAGTAGAACCTATTAAAGTTGAAGAAGAAACTATTAGTTATAATGTTGATCCCGTTGTTCCGATTGCTTATATTGGGAAACCACCTTTTTCTGTCAGGATAAAGGATTATGCTAAAGCTTCAACTGTGATTCGTAAGAGTTATACTAGAACACCTACACCCCCTGAAAAAATTAAAGTTGAACCTAGTATTGCTATGGTTAAGGATCTCTTGGTTGATAATATTGATGGGCATGTTATTTATTTCTATGATAAAGCTTCTAGAATTGCCAAACCCGATGATAAAGATAAACATAGACCTCTTGTTGGCATGCCTGTTGTTTCTGTTAAAATAGGAGACCATTGTTATCATGGCTTATGTGATGTGGGTGCCAGTGTGAGTGCAATTCCTTTTACTTTATATCAAGAAATTATGGATGATATTGCACCTGCTGAAATAGAAGATATTGATGTTACTATTAAGCTTGCCAACAGGGATGCTATA
The DNA here is from genome assembly GCF_003073215.2 of Triticum urartu. Lineage (NCBI taxonomy): Eukaryota > Viridiplantae > Streptophyta > Magnoliopsida > Poales > Poaceae > Triticum > Triticum urartu. The sequence goes on along the minus strand of NC_053024.1, from coordinate 67,260,012 downwards.
TCGCCAATTGGGATTATTCGAGATGTTGAAGTCTTGTGTGGGAAAATAAAATATCCTACTGATTTTCTTGTTCTTGGTTCTCCACAAGATGATATTTGTCCCATTATATTCGGTAGACCTTTCTTGAATACTGTTAATGCTAAGATAGACTGCGAGAAAGATATTGTTACTGTCGGTTTAGGGGACATGTCTCATGATAAAGAATTGCCTAGTAAGGATGAAATTATTGGTCTTGCTGCTATTGTTGTGCCTCCTACTGATCCTTTAGAAAAATATTTGCTAGACCATGAGAATGATATATTTATGAATGAAAGAAAGGAATTAGATGAAATATTCTTTTATCAAGGGCCTGTTTTGAAACACAATTTTCCCGTTGAAATCCTTGGAGATCCTCCTCCACCCAAGGGTGATCCCGTGTTTGAGCTTAAACAATTACATGATACTTTGAAATATGCTTATCTTGATGAAAAGAAGATATATCCTGTTATTATCAGTGCTAACCTTTTAGAGCATGAAGAAAAGAGATTATTAAAAACTATGAAGAAGCACCATTCCGCTATTGGATATACTCTTGATGATCTTAAGGGCATTAGTCCCACTCTATTTGAGCACAAAATTAATATGGAGCCTGATGCTAAACCAGTTGTTGATCACAAATGACGGTTAAATCCAAAAATGAAAGAAGTGGTAATAAATGAAATACTAAAGCTTCTGGAGGTAGGTATAATTTATCCTATTGCTGATAGTAGATGGGTAAGTCCTGTTCATTGTGTCCCTAATAAGGGAGGTATTACTATCGTTCCTAATGATAAGAATGAATTGATCCCACAAAGAATTGTTACAGGTTATAGAATGGTAATTGATTTTAGGGAATTAAATAAAGCTGCCAGGAAAGATCATTACCCTCTACCTTTTATTGATCAAATGCTAGAAAGATTGTCCAAACATACACATTTTTGCTTTCTAGATGGTTATTCTGGTTTCTCTCAAATACCCGTGTCATAAGAGGATCAAGAAAAGACCACTTTTACTTGCCCTTTCGGTACTTTTGCTTCTAGACGTATGCCTTTTGGTTTATGCAATGCACTTGCTACCTTTCAAAGATGTATGACTGCTATATTCTCCGACTTTTGTGAAAGATTGTTGAGGTTTTCATGGATGATTTCTCCATTTACGAAACTTCTTTTGATGATTGCTTAAGCAACCATGATCAAGTTTTGCAGAGATGTGAAGACACTAATCTTGTTTTGAATTGGGAGAAGTGCCACCGTTGGTTAATGAAGGTATTGTCTTGGGGCATAAAATTTCTGATAGAGGTATTGAAGTTGATAAAGCTAAAGTAGATGCTATTGAAAAGATGCCGTGTCCTAAAGATATCCAATGTATAAGAAGTTTCCTTGGTCATGATGGTTCCTATAGGAGGTTTATTAAAGACTTCTCTAAAATTTCTAGGCCTCTTACTAATCTCTTGCAAAAGGATGTCCCTTTTGTTTTTGATGATGATTGTGTAGAAGCATTTGAAATATTTAAGAAAGCCTTGATTTCTGCACCTATTGTTCAACCACATGATTGGAATTTACCCTTTGATATCATGTGTGATGCTAGTGATTATGTTGTTGGTGCTATTCTAGGACAAAGAGTTTATAAGAAGTTGAATGTTATTCATTATGCTAGTAAAACTCTAGACAGTGCCAGAGAAATTATGCTACTGCTGAAAAAGAATTCTTAGCAGTTGTTTTTGCTTGTGATAAGTTCAAATCTTATATTGTTGGTTCTAAAGTAACTGTTCACACTGATCATACTGCTATTAAATATCTTATGGAAAAGAAAGATGCTAAACCTAGACTTATTAGATGGGTTCTCTTGTTACAAGAATTTGATTTGCATATTATTGATAGAAAGGGAGCTGAGAACCTCGTTGCAGACAACTTGTCTAGGTTAGAAAATGTTCTTGATGACCCACTGCCTATTGATGATAGTTTTCTTGATGAGCAATTAGCTGTCATAAATGCTTCTCGTAATACTCCATGGTATGCTGATTATGCTAATTACATTGTTGCTAAATTTATACCACCTAGTTTCACATACAAGCAAAAGAAAAGGTTTTTCTATGATTTAAGACATTACTTTTGGGATGACCCACACCTTTATAAATAAGGAGTAGCTGGTGTTATTAGACATTATGTACTTGAGCATGAACAGGAACAGATCCTACGCAAGTGCCACTCCGAGGCCTACGGAGGACACCATGCTGGAGATAGAACTGGACACAAGGTATTACAATCTTTTTTATTGGCCTACTCTCTCCAAGGATGCCCGTAAGTATGTCTTGTCTTGTGAGGAATGTCAGAGAATTAGTGATATTAGTAGACGTCAGGAAATGCCTATGTATTATTCACTTGTTATTGAACCATTTGATGTTTGGGGCTTTGATTATATGGGACCTTTTCCTTCCTCTAATGGGTATACACATATTTTAGTTGATGTTGATTACATTACTAAGTGGGTAGAAGCTATTCCAACTAGTAGTGCTGATCATAACACTTCTATTAATATGCTTAAAGAAGTTATTTTTTCGAGATTTGGAGTCCCTAGATATTTGATGACCGATGGTGGTTCACATTTTATTCATGGTGCTTTCCATAAATCGCTTGATAAGTACGATGTTAATCATAGAATTGCATCTCCTTATCACCCTCAATCTAGTGGCGGAGTAGAATTGAGCAATAGAGAAATTAAATTGATCTTGCAAAAGACTGTTAATATATCTAGAAAGAATTGCACTAGTAGAAAACAAGGCTTTGGTTGAGGCCTAGCCAGCCCATTTGTCCCGGTTTAGTCACGAACCGGGACCAATGGGGGCATACATCCCGGTTCGTGAGCCCAGGGGGCGGTGTCGGTGTCAAAACCGGCGGATCTCGGGTAGGGGGTCCCGAACTATGCGTCTGAGGTTGATGGTAACAGGAGACAAGGGACATGAAGTTTTACCCAGGTTCAGGCTCTCTTGATGGAGGTAATACCCTACGTCCTGCTTGATTAATATTGATGAGTAGAGGAGTTACAAGGTTGATCTACCACGAGATCATAATGGCTAAAACCCTAGAAGTCTAGCCTATATGATTATGATTGTCTCTATGGACTAAACCCTCCAGTTTATATAGACATCAGAGGGGACTAGGGTTGTACAAGAAAGGAATCTTCATATCCAAATGCCAAGCTTGTCATCCACGCCAAGGAGAGTCCCATCGAGACACGGGTGAGAGAATCTTTAGTCTTGTATCTTCATGGCCCAACAGTCCGGCCCATGTCCAACAGGCCGGACGCCTGAGGACCCCTTAGTCTAGGACTCCCTTAGTAGCCCCTGAACCAGGCTTCAATGATGAGGTGTCCGGCGCAGAGATTGTCTTCGGCATTGCAAGGCGGGTTCCTCCTCCGAATACTTCAAAATAGCTTTCGAACACAAAGAACGTGTCCGGCTCTGCAAAACAAGCACCACACACAACCGCGGAGAGTATAATATTTCACGAGTCCAATCCACTGACAACTTTCTGTTGCGTGACACCACATCACCACCCGGTCATTATTTCGAACCGTTTTTTGGCCTGCCGCTTCATATTTCGAGATGCAGTTTTATTGGCACGTTTTGTCAAAGTAGAGATCGCGTCCCCTTATTACGGGATTCTCATCAATACGAGCGTGGGTAATCCAACCGTGCCGCCTGCACGGCCCTTGGGAAACAAGCGAGTTTTAAGGCTAGTGGGGAGGCGCTTGATATTTGTTGCCTTTATAAAGGGATGAAGACTCACCCCCTTTCACCCATGCCTTCTCTCTCCCTGCCCATCCGTTCTCGAGCTCCAGCGCCCAAACTTCCATCCTTTCTGCCTTCAAACAGCACCCCAGTCATGTCCGAATCCGGAGCACAGGGCAAGTGGATGGTCTCCTCCGTCAAGGAGAAGGACATCTGTAGGATCGAAAGTATGTCTAGAGGGGGGGGGGGTGATTAGACTACTTGACCAAATAAAAATCTAGCCTTTTCCCAATTTTAAGTCTTGGCAGATTTTAGCAACTTAGCACAAATCAAGTAATCAACCTACATGTGCAATTCTAAGAGTATAGTAGCCGAATGTAAAACAATTGCATATGAAGGTAAAGGGAGGAGTTTGGAGGGAGCAAACGCAATGTAGACACGGAGATTTTTGGCATGGTTCCAATAGGTGGTGCTATCGTACATCCACGTTGATGGAGACTTCATCCCACGATGGGTAACGGTTGCGCGAGTCCATGAAGGGCTCCACCCACGAAGGGTCCACGAAGAAGCAACCTTGTCTATCCCACCATGGCCATCGCCCACGAAGGACTTCCCTCACTAGGGTAGATCTTCACGAAGTAGGCGATCTCCTTGCCTGTACAAACTCCTTGGTTCAACTCCACAATCTTGACGGAGGCTCCCAAGTGACACCTAACCAACCTAGGAGATACCACTCTCCAAAATGTAATAGATGGTGTGTTGATAATGAACTCCTTGCTCTTGTGCTTCAAGTGATAGTCTCCTCAACACTCAACTCTCTCTCATAGGATTTGATTTGGTAGAAAGATGATTTGAGTGGAAAGCAACTTGAGGAAGGCTAGAGATCAAGATTTATGTGGTTGGATTGGAATATCTTGACCTCAACACAAGTGTAGGTGGTTCTCACTCAGAAAATGTATGTTGGAAGTGTAGGCATATTCTGATGGCTCTCTCCTCGAATGAAGAGTGGGTGGAGGGGTATATATAGCCCCCACACAAAATCTAACCATTACACACAAATCACCAAACTCGGTGGGACCGAATCATATAACTCGATTAGACCGATTTAATTCAAAATGTGAACGTTACGATTTTCGGTGGGACCGATATGTCAACTCGATGGGACCGATTCCATTAGGTTTAGGGCATAACGTAATCTCGGTGAGACCAATTACACAAACTCGGTGGGACCGATTTTGGTAATAGGCAAACAGAGAGTTGGTCAGGCAAACTCGGTGTAACCGATTCGCTCATCTCGGTTAGACCAAAACGTTATGAAGGGGAAATAGAGAGTTTGCATTGCAGTCTCGGTGGGACCGGTCGCTCATCTCGGTTGAACCGAAATGTTACGAAGGGAAACAGAGAGTTTGCAATCCCATCTCGGTGAGACCGAGATCCCTATCGGTGAGACAGAAGTGACTAGGGTTTCTGGCAATATCTATGTCAAGTGAACTCGGTGGCGTCGGATAGAAGATTTCGGTGGGGCTGAGTTTGACTTTTGGTTTGGGACATATGTGGATATGAGAAAGTAGTTGAGGGTTTTTGGAGCATATCACAAAGCATTTTGAGCAAGCAACTCATTAAGCAACACCTCACCCCCTTTTAATAGTATTGGCTTTTCCTATGGACTCAATGTGAACTTGGATCACTAAAAGTAAAATGTAGAGTCTTGTGCTTTGAGCTTGAGCCAATATTTTGTCCTTAGCATTTTTGAGGGGTCCACTTTCTAATCCATGCCATGCCAATCATTGAGCTTTTCCTGAAATATTTATCTTAAAGTAGCATTAGCTCAATGAGCTATATGTGGTTAGGAATTACCAAAACCACCCAGGGATAGTTGCACTTTCAATCCCCCCTTTTTGGTAATTGATGACAACATATAGATCAAAGCTTCGACAAATGATTATAAGATTGAAAAACATCGTCGCTTTGAGAAGTATGTGATAAGCAAGAGCTCCCCCTAAATTTGTGCATTATCTAAAATTTGCTTTTGAATGCAAATGCACAATCGATTAGGATCATGGGTTACTCTTCCATGTCACATACATCTTGGTGGAGCGCTCAAAATGATAGAAATTAAAAGCAATCACTCATCACCAAGCAAGTGAATGATCATATATGGAATATAAAGGATAGCATCATTCAACCAAACATTAATGTAGCATATGATCAACCATATTATCACATAAGTATCTCACAAGGACATAAGGACATAAAGTATCTCACACAAGCACACAAAAAGTTCAACCAAAAGCAAGAGAGATAAAAGTAAGACACACTCTCTCTGAGCCTATGATCTATACATATTTCTCCCCCTTCGGCAACAAGTTACCAAAAAGTTTGAAAATGCATAGTGCTATACGTCTCTCAGGCTTGGTCTTCGGGAGGTGGTGTAGATAGAACTACAAGGACGAAGGCTTCCGACGATGTAGTTGGAGCTGATGGAGTGGGTGCTAGAGGTGGCACTGGAGCTGTAGCTGCTGGTGCTGACACTAAAGCTCTAGCATCTAAGACTGGCACTGCAGCAGACCTTGGACCTCGTAGCACATGCTGAAAAGCATCAGTGGTTGCTTTTCCTTTCCTCCCCTCTGCTTCCTCCTGAAGCTGCTCAACTGCAGTATGAATCTCAGTCACCTTCAGATCAAGATCATAGAATTTTGTCTCCACAATCCTCTCTAGGCTCTCTAGATTCTGAGTCAGGGTGGCCAAGCCCTTCTCAATCCTTAGTGTAGCTTGAATCAGATAGCCTAACTGATCTTGCTTGCTCTTCAGGAAGACTTGAGATGCCTCTTCAACACTTGGCATCTGGGCAGCTTTCTCAGCCTTTGCCTTGGCTTTCTTCTCCTGGACTTGAGCTGATGATGGTTCTTCCTCATTCATCACAACAGTGTTGTCTTCAAACTCAGGATATCGAGGTAGATGCTCCTTATCCAGCAAATAAGTCCCTGTGCCCATCTTAGAGTTGATGAGCTCCTGAATATGTGGAGCATATCCACAACTCCTCTTTTGATCAGCAGTAGTCCTCTTGATCGTTTCGACAATCAAACTCATAACTTTCAACTTCTGAGGAACATCAAAAATTTGTAGCATGTTGATGGAGTGTCCTCGGATCATCTTGTGATCTCTTGACATGGGTAGCAATGTGTGCCTTAAGATCTAGTTGATCGTAGGCAGACCAGACAATAAGAAATGCACATATCCAAGCTTGTGACTTTCCAAAGCCTTATCAGGGATCTCCTTGTACATGTTTGCCATTAAGTTGTGGTCTTTCTTCTTGGTTGCATACACATCCAAGTCATCTTCATGTTCTTTGGTGGCATTGATTAGCTTCGCCCATTCTTCAACTGTGGACTGGTACCTAGTACCCCCAGACATCCAAACTATCCTTCCATATGGATAGAAGTGTGCAGTGGAGTAAAACTGCATGATCAACTCATCATTCCACTTGGTGAGCTTTTGTCCAACGAATTCATCAACTCCACATGCCTTAAAGCTGTCATACACTCCAGGGAAGTGATCTTGATTTTCCCGGATGAACTCCCAGTCCACCCATTTCATGTCACACACTATGGGCTTCTTGTCAAGCAAAATTGTCTCATAGAAATCTTGTTGTTCCTTTGTATGGAACCTGTAGTCAACTGCAGTCCTCCTCCAAACAGCATAGGGATCAGACTGTCTCCACAACCTTAGTCCTGCATCTTTCCTGATGTGCATGTCCTCAGCGACTGGATGAGCATCATTATGGTCAGGAATTTTGGGCTTAAACTTCCTCAAAACAAGAGAATCATCTTCCTCTTCTTCAGCTTTAGGCACTGGGGCCTTGTTCTTCTCCTCATCAGGTATACTCCTGGTGTTCCTCTTGGGCTTTGGGGTTTTCTGAGCAGCAGCCTTGGGAGCAGATTTGGGCTTAGATGGAGCAGCCCCTGATTTGATAGCATCTCCCATGAGCTTCTGAGCCTTAGGAGCTGGTGCAGCATCCTCTTCCTCCTCCTCTTCTTCTGGATCTCTCATAATGGAGGATCTTCCAAGCACTCTGGCAGTGGTCTTCTTGACCCTTTCCTTCCTTTTCTTTCCTTCTCCAACAACCTCTTCAGTTGGCTTGGAGGTTTCAGCAGTTGAGACTCTCACCTTTAAGGTTGGCACCCTCTTGGCAGGGGCCTTCTTGTGCAAGCCAGGCTTAGTTGATGCAACTGTGCCATACTCCTTCTTCAGCACCTTCTTCTTGGAGCTGACTTCCTCCTCAACAGCCACATAATCCTCATCTTCAGAATCTGAGGTCTTCTTCTTCCTTGTTCTGGCGGCTGCCTTGGGCAAGTTGCTTGGTGTGCTCCTGCTGCCATCATAAAAAGTGCTGGAGGGACTAGTGCCCTCACTCAATTGTACCTGTTCCTCTAACTTGTTCTGGCCATCGCTCTGGTCAGACATTTCCGCAAACTTACTGACAGCAGACCCTTTGAATAGATATAGATGAGATAGAGTGGATGAGCATCACAAAGTGCAGAGTTTTTGCAAAAAGAATGACTTAAAAACTTAGTTTTAGTTCTTCACAGAAAGCATTTCGAAGCTACCGATTTGTAAACTCGGTGATACCGAAGCAGCTTTTGGAACCTAAACTAGTGAACTCGGTCAGACCGAGTCACAGTTCGGTGGCACCGAGACTGCTAGGGTTTCACAAAGAATCGAACTCGGTCACACCGATTTGCAGTTTTCGGTCAGACCGAAAGTGCAACTGCAATGGCCTAAGCCAAATCAGTGAGACCAATTTCTACAATTCGGTCGGTCCGAGATGAGTCCGGCGGAGACCTAACCCTAAATTTTCAAATCAAACCTAACCTGAGGATGTTTTCAGTGGATAGATTGATTGCATACGTGGTCATGATCATGGCAAAGTAATGTGCTACGAGTCGGAGTTAAAGGAATAGCACAAAAGATCGAACTCATACCCTAATTCGGCGGAGTTCACTATAGCGGCAACGGAGGTGCAGAAATCCGTTGACCGCGACGGAAACCAGTGGTGGGAGGTCGCTGGCGGCGAGAGGACGATCCGGAGACCCGAGGCGACAGAGCAGGACACGCGCGGGTTGAGAGGTTTTGAAGGAATTTCCAAAATCTCACCCGTGGGTATATATATCCCGACCCTGTCGGTGTGACCGAGTGGAACAACTCGGTGGCACCGAGATGTAGAATCACAAGTGGTTGCTGCAACTCGGTGTGACCGAAAAGTTCTAATCGGTTGCACCGAGATTGAAAACCTAGATCAACTTAGTGATCTCGGTGTGACCGAAATGGATGACTCGGTCATACCGAAATGCACAAAGAGGTTTTGGAAGTTTAAGTCTATGACGAATCGGGGACTCCGAGTGCTCCTCACACAGAGTGGTTCGAATCTGACTTGATCAAACTTTGTGATGTAGCATTAGTAGAGTTTGAGACGAGAAAAGCATAGATAGCTAGAGGGAGTTCTTAGGCATTCTTGTCCATCCATTTGGCAAAAGAGAAAAAGCCAAACAATCAAAGCAACAAATGGATGTCCTCAAATGAGTAAAATATGCATCCAACATGCTCACACAATAAGATGGCAAATGAAATATGTGACAAAGCATGCACAATCACTCTAGCATCTATAAAGCAATTTGGCGATGACTAGGTCATCTATATATGAGTATATTGACTTAGGAGTCAAATGAGAACATTTGATCGTAGGTTATACTCATCGTTTAAGCACAAGTGGGGTTGCCACTTTTACATAAAGCATTGTTGTGTTCACACCATTAGAGTTGCTTTATCTCAATTGATTAGAGTAAAGCTCCCCTAGATGTGATATCCCCCCTAAGAGGGATGAAATAACCTTGGGTTTTGTTGATGATGACTTCATGTAGGTGTTGAAGATGTAGATGCTCAATGTTGATGTAGATCCTTTGGAGCTATCCTTTGGAGTGAGTTGCACTTTCAATACCTACACGGGTTAATCCCATAAGGAACAAACAAGGATATCCATAGACATAGAGTGATATTCACATGAAATGATGTCCACGAATGCATTAGGTTACCTTGTCCCTTGCCTTACCAACAAGAGGGTTTGTGACTCCTTGAACTAGTGCAAGATATGGAAGTTGTTTGCACTTATCCTCGCCAAAATGATATGAGTGAAGTATGTTGGCGGAGTCACCCTCAAGAGCTCTCTAGTTCTTCATCTTAGAGATCCACACCATCTTGATGGGAATCCTTGGAGTTGTAGTCATACTTGATGAAGTAGAACTTGATGTAGTCTTGGGAACCCACTTGACCAAGGCTTTGGGAGCTTCCTCAAATGCATCAATCTCCTCTTGAAGCTTATCCTTGCCTTTTTGCTTGTGGTCTTGTGGTGGAAGATCATCTTGAGCTTGTGTTACTTGGAAAGAAGTAGGATCATACTTCTCTTGTTGAGAAACAAATTTCGTCTTGGGGTATTGATCTTCTTCCCACTCAAATCCATTGGCATTGAACTTTTGTTCAAAACCAACACCATGATTCTTCCGGTGTCTTCCTTGCTTGCGTACAATTTCCTCAAATTGCTTACTTATGGCAAGTCTCTTGTAAAAACCTTTCTCTATAATTCCCTTAAATAAGCTATTTTCTTGCTCAAGTGTAACTTGGCTAAGAGAATCATTAGTGGAATCAAGAGAACTACTAGAAGCAACATCATTTGGTTTAGCATGATTATTGTTACTACTAGAAGAAGAATCTTTCTTACTCTTGTTCTAGATTTAACTTGTGGCATGTAAGTAGACAAGAGTAAACGCTTGGCAATGTAAGAAGAACTTTTCTTGCGAAGATCATCATTGATCGCTTTTAAGAACCCATGCTCTTGCTCAAGGTTGAGCTTTTCGAACCGTAACTTCTCATGAGTCTTTAAAAGCTCTCGGTGATTTTCCAAGGTAGTTCCATGAGCTCACTTAAGAGTGTTTAGCTCTTTAGTTAGAAGGTCAATCTCCTTATTATCATCGTCATTCGTTTTGTCTTGATTAGCATGATTAATAGCAAGTTCATCATAGTTTTCATCACTAGAATTGTCAACAAGTAAATCATCATCACATAGCAAGTCATCTTCATCACTATTGAAATCAACATACTCGGGGTGTGATACCTTTGGGCCTTTAGCCATGAAGCATCTTCCAATTCCTTCATTTGGTGAGTCAAATATGTCATAGGAGTTGCTTGACACAAGTGCTAGAATGGCAACACCTTCATCTTGAGTATATTCGGAGTCAGAGTGATAACTTCTCTCGGAGTGATCGTCGGAGTCGAAGCCGGATACCCATTCACCAACGTGAGCTTGATGTCTTCGTTTTGTGTAGCTCCTTGATGGTTTGTCCTTCCTTTCCGAATCATTGCTTCTTTGTGTTGTTCTTCGTTCATAATGGTCATCTCTACTCCTTCTCTCTCTTGGTGGTGATTCTTCTTTCCTACTCCTTCTTTTGGGAGAATCTTCTCTTCTTTTGTAGGGAGTCGTACACTCATTGGAGTAGTGTTCGGGTCTTCCACAATTATAGCAATTGCGTTCACGACTTGAAGATCTTTTGTCATTGTAGGACCTTGACTTGGAACTTCTTTCCTTGCTTCTATTCTTGTAAAACTTGTTGAAGTTCTTCACCATTAGGCTCAATTCTTCATTGAAGTTTTGTTTCTCACTTGATGATGTGGGAGCATCACATGAGGTTTTGTAAGCACCACTTGACTTGTTGTGAAGCTCTTCCTTATCCTTGAGTGACATCTCATGGGCAACAATCCTTCCAATGACTTCCATTGGCTTGAGATCTTTGTAATTGGGCATCATTTGGATCAATGTGCACACGGTATCATATTTTCCATCCAAGGCTCTTAGGATCTTCTTGATGATGAATCTATCGATCATCTCTTCACTTCCTAAGCCGACAATCTCATTTGTGATGAGAGCAAGCCTAGAGTACATTTCAGCGACACCTTCACCATCCTTCATTTTGAACTTGTCAAGTTGACTTTGAAGCACATCCAATTTGGATTCCTTGACAGAGTCGGTACCTTCATGCATATCAATCAAAGTATCCCAAATTTCCTTTGCATTCTCAAGACGGCTCATTTTGTTGAATTCTTCGAGGCACAATCCGTTGAAGAGAATATCACAAGATTGAGCATTGTATTGCAGCATCTTCAACTCTTCTGCGCTAGCCTCACGGTTTGGTTCTCTCCCATCAAAGAATTCACCTTGCAAGCCAATACACACAATAGCCCAAACAGCGGGGTTATGTCCAAGAATATGCATTTTCATCTTATGCTTCCACCTAGCAAAATTAGTACCATCAAAGTAAGGACCTCTACGGTGGTAATTTCCCTCACTAGACGCCATACTCTCCTAGGTTGTGAAACCAAGGCTATGATCACCAAAGATATGGAAATCAAGGAAAATGGAGACCAAAGCTCTGATACCACTTGTGGGATCGAAAGTATGTCTAGAGGGAGGGTGATTAGACTACTTGACCAAATAAAAATCTAGCCTTTTCACAATTTCATGTCTTGGCAGATTTTAGCAACTCAGCACAAATCAAGTAATCAACCTACACATGCAATTCTAAGAGTATAGCAGAGGAATGTAAAACAATTGCATATGAAGGTAAAGGAAGGAGTTTGGAGGGAGAAAACGCAATGTAGACACGGAGATTTTTGGCGTGGTTCTGATAGGTGGTGCTATCATACATCCACGTTGATGGAGACTTCAATCCACGAAGGGTAACAGTTGCGCGAGTCCACGGAGGGCTCCACCCACGAAGGGTCCACGAAGAAGCAACCTTATCTATCCCACCATGGCCATCGCCCACGAAGGACTTGCCTCACTAGGGTAGATCTTCACGAAGTAGGCGATCTCCTTGCCCATACAAACTCCTTGGTTCAACTCCACAATCTTGACGGTGGCTCCCAAGCGACACCTAACCAATCTAGGAGACACCACTCTCCAAAAGGTAATAGATGGTGTGTTGATAATGAACTCCTTGCTCTCGTGCTTCCAGTGATAGTCTCCTCAACACTCAACTCTCTCTCATAGGATTTGATTTGGTAGAAAAATGATTTGAGTGGAAAGCAACTTGACGAAGGCTAGAGATCAAGATTTATGTGGTTGGATTGGAATATCTTGACCTCAACACAAGTGTAGGTGGTTCTCTCTCACAAAATGTATGTTGGAAGTGTAGGCATATTCTGATGGCTCTCTCCTCGAATTAAGAGTGGGTGGAGGGGTATATATAGCCTCCACACAAAATCTAACCGTTACACACAAATCACCAAACTCGGTGGGACCGAATCATATAACTCGGTCATACCGATTTAGTTCAAAATGTGAACGTTAGGATTTTCGGTGGGACCGATCCCATTAGGGTTAGGGCATAACGTAATCTTGGTGAGACTGATTACACAAACTCGGTGGGACCAATTTTGGTAATAGGCAAACAGAGAGTTGGTCAGGCAAACTCGGTGGGACCGATTTGCTCATCTCGGTTAGACCGAAACGTTACGAAGGGGAAACAGCGAGTTTGCATTGCAATCTCGGTGGGACCGATCGCTCATCTCAGTTGAACCAAAACGTTATGAAGGGAAACAGAGAGTTTGCAATCCCATCTCGGTGAGACCGAGATCCCTATTGGTGAGACCGAAGTGACTAGGGTTTCTGGCAGTAGCTATGTCAAGTGAACTCGGTGGCGTCGGATAGAAGATTTCGGTGGGGCCGAGTTTGACTTTTGGTTTGGGACATATGTGGATATGAGAAAGTAGTTGAGGGTTTTTGGAGCATATATCTAAGCATTTTGAGCAAGCAACTCATTAAGCAACACCTCACCCCCTTTTAATAGTATTGGCTTTTCCTATGGACTCAATGTGATCTTGGATCACTCAAAGTAAAATGTAGATTCTTGTGCTTTGAGCTTGAGCCAATCTTTTGTCCTTAGCATTTTGAGGGGTCAACTTTCTAATCCTTGCCATGCCAATCATTGAGCTTTTCCTGAAATATTTATCTTCAAGTAGCATTAGCTCAATGAGCTATATGTTGTTAGGAATTACCAAAACCACCCAAGGATAGGTGCACTTTCAACATCACACAGCTCTGGGAGGCCGGATATTTGGCCAAGGAAGTCACCCATCGGCTTCCGACCGAGGGACAGATCATCCCTACCCCGGAGCCCCACGATAGGGAAGTTTTTACCCCCCACTTCGTCCGCGGGCTGGGATTTCCACTCCATCCATTCGTCCACGGACTTATGTTCTATTATGGGCTAGATTTCCATGATCTAGCCCCAAATTCCATCCTCAACATCTCGACATTTATCGCCGTGTGCGAGGCTTTCCTCCGCATCCCACCCTATTTCGGATTGTGGCTAAAGATTTTCAACATGAAGCCGAAGGTGGTGGGTGGCCTACACGCAAAGTGCGGAGGCGCCATGGTGAGCAAGATGCCCAACGTCACATGGCCCGAAGGCTCCTTCGTGGAGACCATCAAAGGGTGGCAACAACTGTGGTTCTATATCACAGAGCCCCGTGACGCCACCTGGGTCGCGACACCAGAATTTAAGTCCGGCGTCGCAATGCGGCTCACCTCCTGGCTAGAGAAGGGCCTAAATTGGGTTTCGTCAGATGAGCTGACAATGCTACAGACGCTCATCCAGCGCATCATGGACAAGAACGTCAAACTTGTCAATGTGATTCAAGTGAGGCTAGCTCGCTGGATCCTTCCGTGCCAGAGCCGGGCTTGCCATCTATGGGAGTTCGATCTGGCCGAGCACCAGACCTTGCAGCGGTTCTTCGGAACTACGCACGAAGATATCCGGAAGGTGCTCTTCAAGGCCAACGAGATGTGGCCGAAGATGACCGAGGACCATGGGCACAACCTGGCCCATCCCGCCAGTCCGGTAAGACTTTCGCATTTCAAGGTGCATCCTTTACTTGCTTTTTCTGAGAAGAGGCTTAAGCTGTCCTATATATATATATATCCAGGGCTGGACAAAGAAGGCGGAGAGGATTCAGTGTCCGGCTCCACCGCCCGAGGAACCAGCCATCCCGCTTCTGACGAAGATGCTGGTTCCGGCGCCCTACCAGGCGCCGGAGAAGAAGGCCAAGGGGACCAGAGGTGGCCTCCGATACAAGGGTACTTTGGACATGACGTCCGAAGACGCTGAAACTCACTCCTCCGTCGCCGAAGATGACGAGGAGGAGGAGGAAAGCAACTCTCCCCCTGAGGGGGAAAGGAAGAAGAGGGCGGCTTCCACAACTCTGTAAGCAGAGGCGTCCAAGAAGGGGAAAGTCTTCCTCGCGGATAACTCTGCATGAGACATCTATAGCAGCCTAGAACGGTGCCCCCGAGATAAGCCCCTGGACGAATTGTGAGTATTCAGAGACCTTGACGCATTCATATATCAGCCTCCTTACTTCATAGTTTTGACATGTTGAATCATGCACTTGCAGTCTGGCTCGTTCTGACCTCGAGCAATCCTCATCTTTGGGGAATTCGCTGGACTCGAAGGTGATGGACAACGGGTCCCTTCCGGCGGCCTCCTCTCACAGGGCCATGGATGACACCGAGGTACTGTCTCGAAGGACACCATGCCAGGGAGAGACGCAGGAGGCCGTCAGGGTGGTGCCAGAGGGTGAAATCTCGGTCGCCGGACACATGGGAGAGCGAATCCCCATGGAGACTGGTGATGGGGGCCATATCCAATTCGGCCCCCAGCCGAATACGGCCCCGGAGACCTATACGGCTCCGGAATCCGGCAAGAAGCCTCGTTCGATAGAAGGAGGTATGCCTATTCCGCCGGTGACCTCTGTCCAACCAGAGGCACCGAATACTCTATTGGAAGCGCTGCGAAGTGCTTCCATTGTCAAGGAACACCATACCCTGATGGATGCAGTGATTGAGAAGATTCAGTCCGTGAAGAGCGGACTGACCGAAGCATGCGCAAGCCTTCTAACAGGCTTTGAGGTAAGCACTGCATTTATGTGAAAAGAAAGTTACAGTATAGACAGTATCCCCCGAGACTCTGTCCGGTGTTCGGAAAGAAGAGCCGAACAGAGGATCAGATAGTCTTTCGCAGGAGACTAACCATATATGTTTTTGTGAATAAGCAGGCGTCGCTGCTAGCCGTGACTTCTCATGCTGCTGAAGTCTCCGGACTGAAGCAGAGGCTGCAGCGGACCGAGGAAGAGGATAGAGCGGCAAAGGAACAAGTCGCCCGCGAAAGGCGTGAGGCTAGGGTTGATGAGGTCCAGCCGGAGCTCCAGGACGCAGTGAAGAAATGCGAGTCCTTGGAGCGCCAGAATGCGGACCAAGAGTCCGAACTCGCTAAGGCCTGCCAAAGCACACAAGAGGCCCAGACTGAAGCGCAAGGCACCATCCAGGAAATCCAAGAGGCCAAGAAAATCGCGGCGGGTAAGGCATTCATTATGCCAAGCAAGTATGTGAAGAAGAGGTATCTCTTACTGACCCGGATTTGGAGTTCTCTAGGGGCGTTTGCGGATCTCCCATGCAGTGTTTCTGACGCTGCGGAATTCTTCTGAGCTGAAGAAGGGAGCTCAACGGAGAAGTTGTTCTGCTTGCAATACCTTGCGCTAGAACATCCGGCGCCCTTTAGCGATCAGCTTAAACAGCTGGTCGAGCTCCATAGGTGGCCGAACTAGCCATGAAGGATTTGATAATCCAGCTGTGGCCTACCGAAGCCATACCCAGCAGCTACTTCAGGCTCGTGAAGCGGTTGGTCGATGCCTGCCCTCGGCTTGATGCCATCAAGCGATCGGTCTGCATAGAAGGTGCACGGATGGCCTTCACCCGTGTCAAGATACAATGGGCAAAGATGGACGTCGTCAAGCTCACGACCGAAGGACCGCCCGCGGGCAAGGAGCATGGCATGCTCGAGCAGTATTTTGAAGATGTCCTGAAGGGATCCCGTATTGTAGAAGCGCAGTGTTCAAAAGACATTATCTTTGAATGAAATCATTCATATTGTCCCTTCCTGTATGATGAAAACAAGGCTGATATGTAATATAATGCTTTGCTATTTATTATTTAAAATTTTACCTCATGTGCGGCCGTTTTATTAAGTCTGAGAGTTGGCCAGTCGTCGGCTTCAGCCCCCACGTAGGTAGTATGGGGGTGTTCGGGATGAACCTAAAACACTCTTTACCCAAAAGTTTGGTCCTTGAAGGAGGTGTTTAGCGCAACGAACCAGGAAATCGGACTATTGGGCTTTATCACCCTCACTTAGCCATAGGAGTTTGACAATAGAATTTTAGGCGTAGCCCCTAGTATTCGTTTGTCCGAACTAGGGTGCTGTAAACACATGATCAGGTAAAGACTGATTCGTCGCATGATGCAGAAAAAATCACAAAAGATTTCTAACCTCCGAACAGCTAACCGGCTCACGCCGCATCATGACAGTCAGTTTTCGGCTTTCTCTACTGAGGTGCTCATCCGGATAAACCAGGACACACTCGCATTAGTTCTTCCTTTACTACCCTAGCCGATAGAGCGGAATGTAAGGTAGTAAGCACAGGAGCCGGGCAACCCAACTATTTACCAAAGACATGATTCTAAGCCAATGCATATATAATGCTAAAATTTGGGGTGCCGGACTATACTGTAAAAAGTGTTCGGACTTTATTGCCGTAATATGGGTCGCAATGAAGCCCCTGACGATTTAAGGCGTACCAGAGTGTACGAGTGCAATTGATAAGATTATCAAGAAAAAATGAAGTAGCAAGCTAGTGCCGCCAAAGTTGGGCCGCAAACTATTTCCATCATAGTTTGATTAATACGTCAAAGCGTATTTTGTATAAATAGTGGGATAAGCGACAGTGGCTATTTAATATGCCAAGACCAAGGAGGAGCTGTGTACGGGTTCTGAAAGCAGGTAGAATGATCGTTAAGAAGAACATCTAGATATTCCCCCACACGTCGGTGCTACTTGCCACCGTGGTATATCCGTCCTTCGAAAGGACCGATTATGAGGCCGTCGAGAGGGGCCTGTGATATGTCTCCAACGTATCTATAATTTTTGATTGTTCCATGCCATTATATTATCAACCTTGGATGTTTTATATGCATTTATATGCTATTTTATATGATTTTTGGGACTAAACTATTAACCTAGAGCCCAGTGCCAATTTATGTTTTTTCCCTTGTTTTTGAGTTTTGCAGAAAAGGACAACCAAACGGAGTCCAATTGACCTGAAACTTCACGGAACCTATTTTTGTACCAGAAGAAGCACATGGAGTAAAAGAGTCGGGCCAGAAGAGTCCCGAGCTGCCCACGAGGGTGGGGGGCGCGCCCACCCCCTGGGCGCGCCTCCCTACATCATGGACAGCCCGGAGACCCCCTAACTTGTTCTCGACGCCAAAACCTCTTATATATACTGAAACCTCCAGAACATAACCTAGATCGGGAGTTCCGCTGTCGCAAGACTCTGTAGCCACCGAAAACCAATCTAGACCTGTTCCGGCACCCTGCCGGAGAGGGGAAGCCCTCTCCTGTGGCCATATTCATCATCCCGGCGCTCTCCATGATGAGGAGGGAGTAGTTCTCCCTCAGGGCTAAGTGTATGTACCAGTCGCTATGTGTTTGACCTCTCTCTCTCTCTCTCGTGTTCTTGATTTGGCACGATCTTGATGTATCGCGAGCTTTTCTATTATAGTTGGATCTTATGATGTTTCTCCCCCTCTACTCTCTTGTAATAGATTGAGTTTTCCCTTTGAAGTTATCTTATCGGATTGAGTCTTTAAGGATTTGAGAACACTTGATGTATGCCTTGCATGTGCTTATCTGTGGTGACAATGGGATATCACGTGATCCACTTGATGTATGTTTTGGTGATCAACTTGCGAGTTCCGTGACCTAGTGAACTTATGCATAGGGGTTGGCACACGTTTTCGTCTTGACTCTCTGGTAGAAACTTTGGGGCACTCTTTGAAGTTCTTTGTGTTGGCTGGATAGATGAATATGAGATTGTGTGATGCATATCATATAATCATACCCAGGGATACTTGAGGTGACATTGGAGTATCTAGGTGACATTAGGGTTTTGGTTGCTTTGTGTCTTAAGGTGTTATTCTAGTACGGACTCTATGATAGATTGAACGGAAAGAATAGCTTCGTGTTATTTTACTACAGACTCTTGAATAGATCGATCAGAAAGGATAACTTTGAGGTGGTTCCGTACCCTACAATAATCTCTTCGTTTGTTCTCCGCTATTAGTGACTTTGGAGTGACTCTTTGTTGCATGTTGAGGGATAGTTATATGATCCAATTATGTTATTATTGTTGAGAGAACTTGCACTAGTGAAAGTTTGAATGTTGGTGTCAAAACCGGCGGATCTCGGGTAGGGGGTCCCGAACTGTGCGTCTAGGCCGGATGGTAACAGGAGGCAAGGGACACGAAGTTTTACCAAGGTTCGGGCCCTCTTGATGGAGGTAAAACCCTATGTCCTGCTTGATTAATATTGATGATATGGGTAGTACAAGAGTAGATCTACCACGAGATCGGAGAGGCTAAACCCTAGAAGCTAGCCTATGGTATGATTGTTGTTCTGTATGTTGTCCTATGGACTAAAACCCTCCGGTTTATATAGAAACCGGAGAGGGTTAGGGTTACACAAAGTCGGTTACAATGGTAGGAGATCTACATATCCGTATCGCCAAGCTTGCCTTCCACGCCAAGGAAAGTCCCTTCCGGACGTGAGACGAAGTCTTCAATCTTGTATCTTCATAGTCCAGGAGTCCGGCTGAAGGTATAGTCCGGCCATCCGGACACCCCCTAATCCAGGACTCCCTCAGTAGCCCCCGAACCAGGCTTCAATGACGATGAGTCCAGCGCGCAGATTGTCTTCGGCATTGCAAGGCGGGTTCTCCTCCAAATTCCGTGTACCTGTTGAATAAAGTCCGGTTTCTTGTAAATGTTGCGTTCCTTGGCTTCTACGCCCAATAATGGCCGTCTCCCACATGTCAAACGAATACGAAAAGTCTGAGTTTTTTACATCCACACCCCTAGCCGCGTAAATGAGCCGCCCATTTAAGGGGATGAGGATTTAGATCGAAACCACACCTTCTCCCCTTCGCGAGTGTTCATCAGAGCGCATCCGACAAAGGTCCATACCACCATGGCCAGCCGTCGCAACTCCTCCTTTCGCCCTTCCAGCCCTCAGCCTGGATATTGGGAGAGATGCTCCATCCCGCATAGTGAGCTAGTGACGCTCCAGACCAAGGGATTTCTCCCCCGGCCTATATGGTCCCGGTTCGAGCCGGTCTTGCCATCTATAATGGCGGAGAGCAAGCGGAGAGTGCCCCTAATCCCTCCAAAGGAGAGCGGTGTGCCTCGTCCCTTATTTAATAAGAGGGCTCAAATTTCCAATCCATTCATTTCTCCGGGGGCTCCTGGAGTTCTATGGCCTCCAGCTACACAATCTCACGCCTGCCTCCATATTGCATATCGCGGGCTTCGTGGCCCTCTGCGAGCTGTTCTTGGGTGTTGAGGCTCATTTCGGGCTGTGGAAAGAGCTATTCTGCCTTGTGCCCCGTTCTCAGAAGGGGTTGATATTTCAAGTGGGCGGAGCCGAAGTGTGGCGCATCGCCGGGACCGGATATCTATCCGGAACCCCAAAGAAGGCGTCCGAGGACTGGCCTTCGGAATGGTTTTACATAGAGGACGTCCCACTACCGGATCCTGTCCGGATCGGCCTCCCTGAGTTCGACAGTGCTCCACTAAAGAAGCGCCTAAGTTGGCGTCCACAGAGCCCTCAGAGGGAAAGTGACAAGGACGTCCATTACCTGATGGGCCGGATAAGACTGTTAGCTCATTCCGGACTGACCATGATCGGGGTCATGGCCGCATGCCTCATGCGAGGGGTGCAGCTGCTACAGTACAGAGGCCACCCCATGTGGGATTTCAACGGGGAGGACGACGCCACTCGCTACGGCCGTAAGGGACCGAATTCGGCTGCGGCCCTAACAAAGACCTTGTCCGCTTTGTACAAGGGAGAAGAGGAGGAATTTCTCCGCGTCAACCCACACGGTGGATTCTCTATGTACAATCCCCCAAGCTGGGTAAGTGGTCTACTTGCCCATCCGTTTTATATTCCCATTGTTAAATATTCAGTCTAACGACTTTGACGCAGGAACTGCGCCAGGCCGTTAAATAAATAAACATCCCTCCTCCACAACCCGAGGACCCAGGACGGTCCCTCGACCCGGCCTCTCAAGAGGATCCGGACTTATCTGTGGAGCTGATTGATGGAGTGTTCCATCAATTGAGCAAGGACAATGCCTTGGTGGCCATTACGGCCGATTACCCAGGGCTAATCCTGGCCTCCCAGGTAACTGAGATCGAAGTCCCAGTACCCCAAATAGGGGTCCGTCCTCTCGTGTTTTCAGTTTCCTGATTACAACCGAGCTTTGCAGGGAGGTTTTTGAGATGGGAGGCCGAACCTGCGGCGACAAGCCAACGAGGGGCCGCAGGGCCCCGTGGGCAGAAAAGAGGTGCAGTCCAAACCGAGGCGTCAGCGCAAAGGTATGGCGCGCCCCCTTATCCCAGGTGTTATACCTTCAAGGCATATTAACACTCATGCTCTCTTCAGGACAAAGAGACCTTGCCGGACTATATCCGGAGAGGCGGCCAATCATGCCTCCACCAGCCAGGCTCCAAAGCTTGGTCCGGAGGCGGAGGCGAACACAAGGCGCGCACCGGACGCTCCTCCGACGGAGGATGTGGACAGGTTGTCTGCCACCAACTCTGAGGTGGAGAGTGCCATGAACCACAGGCGTCGCTGGACAATTCTTCGCGGCGCTTGTTTCTCCCGAGAGGCATTAGATGCCTTCAATTCGGGAGATGCGTACCTCCGTGCCGCTCAAAATGGTCTAGCCAGAGCCACGGAGCAATATGTAAAAGACATACAGGTAAGAAATTTTTGGTAATTATATATATATACCAGTAGCCCCCGAGACTTGATTTAAGGATCATTTGTTATGCAGGTTCTTACAGAAAAGAATTCCCTACTGTCCCAGGAGCTGGAAGAGTGCAAAGCCCAACTTGGCCGCACTAGCCGCGGCAGGGGAGCCCAAGGAGACCCCCTCTGGTAATATACACTTCGAAAGATAAGTATTTTGCGAAGCACGGCATGGGTGCGAATCTGACAAATGAAATTGCAGATGGCGCCGGATTGAGTCCGGAAAGGCAACAACTCCTACGCCAGCTGAAGGCTGGTGAGAAGGTGCTGTCAAAGGTGAGGCGGGAGAAGAACGATCTCCAAGATGCCAACACCAAGCTGGGCGTCGACCTGAAAGATGTTCGTGCCCAGCCGTCAGACTCCATTAAGGAGAATCAGCGGCTTCGGCGCGGCATATTTAGTAAGTGCTTGAACGAACCTTTGAAAAAAAGTTCGGCGGGGAAGTCGACTAACAGAGTAATGTCTGTAGGTGTGCTAACAGGTCGTCCTGCAGAGGAGATGCCCGGTTCTACGGGTGACCTTCTTCCCGAGCTCTCGCAACTGCTCGAGCGAGTTCGGCAGGCGATGCAAGGCGTCTCCTAGGCCTTGTGGCCATCCATCTCCATGCCCGAAGGTCTTGGAGAGCTTGCGGAGAAGCTAAAGGGAGCACGGTGGCACTTACGATTGTGGAAGATATCGGCCTGCCGTCAAGGCGCTAGGGAGGCCTGGGCCATGGTGAAGACGCGGTACACAAAGGCTGACCCCAACCACATGGCCGAGGTCGGTCCTGTGGGGCCCGATGGGAAGGAGATCCCTATAAGCTTAGTATACGGCCAAGTAGAATTGGCCGCAAAGTATTCCCAGCAGGACTGTAAATTAGACAGCCTGTTAGATGGTATTGAAGAGGAATACAATCAGTCAGAATGACTATGTAATTTAATTGACATTTATAATGCCTTCTAGCCGGATTGTAGATCGTTTGTCATGGCCGAACTTTTCGCTTCAGCCTTGGGACCTGACGGTCTGGAGTGTG
The DNA here is from genome assembly GCF_003073215.2 of Triticum urartu. Lineage (NCBI taxonomy): Eukaryota > Viridiplantae > Streptophyta > Magnoliopsida > Poales > Poaceae > Triticum > Triticum urartu. The sequence continues at coordinate 67,237,226 of NC_053024.1, read as the reverse complement.
TCCGAATTCCCATGCGGTTATATAAGAACCGGGGAATGCATGGAGACCAGGCGTAGGGGTCATTAGTGCGTGAACAGACAAGTGCCTGACTAGTTATGTTATATTACATGGTTAGTAAGAAACATCTTCCAGGGTGAATAGTTCCGTTAGGGGTTCCTTTCCCTGGGAGGCATGCCCTAAAGTGCATGCCCATTTTGCGAAAAAGACGCGGGAAAAAGCATCTGGGGGCGCATAAATAAAAAGTGAAAAGATCATCTTTTAGGTCACCGGCAAAATATTCCCTTAAGAACGCTAGCTTTCGGCTTCACCCAGTCTGAGGTACACATCCGGCTGATCCGGCAGTAACAATCGCAGAGGTGCTCCCTTTACCGCCTAGTCGAATAATCGAGAACGTAGGGGTAACCACAGGAGCCAGGCAACCCAGCTTGGCCAAAACTTAAGTCATATCGATGCATATAATGGTGAAATAAAAGGTACATGTGGAAGTGTAACACATGTGTTGGGCATGAAGCCCGTATAAATAAGCTTCTGTTAAAAGAAGCCGCCAGGTTTAATGAGTGCGAATAGCACGTCATTTGATGAGCCTTTAAAGGCTATAAGAGAAAGGGAGGGGAGAAGGACAAAAATGTAAGACAGATAGTATATAAAAAATGGACAGAGGAAGGAGACGAACACAGAGTCCGGCGCTAGGCATAGAATCTTCGGAGACGGGCTGCGTTCCATGGGTTCGGCTCGAGTCGATTATCCGATGCATCTCGCAGGCGGTACACTCCACTAGTCAGGACTTGGTCAATTATGAAGGGACCTTCCCACTTGGGCTTGAGTTTGTCCTTTTTCTTGTCCGACAGGGGTAGAACTAATTCGCCAACGTTGTAATTTTTGGCCCGTACTTCTCTGCTTTGGTATCTTCGAGTCTGCTGTTGATAGAATGCGGAACGGGCTTTTGCCACGTCACGCTCCTCCTCCAATGCGTCCAAACTATCCTGCCGATCGAGCTCAGCTTCTCTTTCTTCGTACATGCGCACTCGAGGTGAGTCATGAATTATGTCGCAAGGCAAAACTGCCTCTGCGCCGTACACCATAAAGAATGGTGTGTATCCGATGGTGCGATTCGGCGTGGTCCGCAGCCCCCAGAGTACGGAGTCGAGCTCTTCTACCCAGTGCGTGTTAGATTCCTTGAGGGACCGCACTAATCTGGGTTTGATGCCGCTCATGATAAGACCATTTGCATGTTTGACCTGGCCATTAGTTTGTGGGTGATAGACGAAAGCATAATCGAGCTTGATGCCCATGTTTTTGCACCAGAGTTTTACATCGTCGACCGTAAAGTTCGTGCCATTATCAGTTATGATGCTGTGGGGGACGCCGTAACGGTGTACAACCCCGGATATAAAGTCTATCACCGGTCCGGATTCGGCCGTCTTAATAGGCTTGGCTTCTATCCATTTGGTGAACTTATCCACCATGACCAGTAAGTATTTTTGCTTGTGGGTTCTGCCTTTAAGGGGTCCAACCATGTCAAGCCCCCAGACCGCGAAGGGCCACGTGATGGGGATAGTTTGGAGGGCGGTGGGTGGCATATGGCTTTGGTTTGCAAAGAGCTAGTAGCCGACGCATCATTGGACTAAGTCCTGGGCGTCTGCCAATAAAAGCCTGTACGGAAGGCCTTGCTTACAAGCGACCGAGCTGCAGCGTGATGCCCGCCGAGTCCGGCATGAATTTCAGCCAGGAGGTTCCGCCCTTCCTCTTCGGAGATGCACCTTTGAAGGACTCCGGTAGTGCTTTTCTTATAAAGCTCTCCCTCGTGGACTTTGTAGGTTTTGGATCGCCGCACTATGCAGCATGCCTCATTTCGGTCCTCGAGGAGCTCCTGCCTAGTAAGGTAGGCGAGGAATGGTTCTATCCACGGGGTGATGACGGCCATTATTATGTGGGCTAAAGGTGTTATTTCATTGGCAGAGCCTCCGATTGTGTCAGATTGTTCGGTGTTGGGCAGTGCGGTTGGGTCCGGGCTGTTATTGTCCGGCTCCCCTTCCCATACTACGGATGGCTTGAACAACCTTTCCAAGAAGATGTTGGGGGGGACTACATCGCGTTTTGCGCCGATGCGTTCCAGGACATCTGCCGCCTGATTATTTTCCCGGGCTATATGGTGAAATTCAAGCCCTTCGAACCGAGCTGACATTTTTAGGACGGCGTTGCGGTAAACTGCCATTTTTGGATCCTTGGCATCGAAGTATCCATTTATTTGGGATATTGCGAGGTTCGAGTCCCCGCGCACCTCTAGGCGTTGAATGCCCATGGATACTGCCATCCGGAGACCATGTAAAAGGGCCTCATATTCGGCTGCATTGTTGGAGTCTGTGTACATAATCTGGAGTACGTATTGAACTGTGTCTCCTGTGGGGGACGTCAAAACGACGCCAGCCCCTAGTCCGGCCAACATCTTGGAGCCGTCGAAATGCATGATCCAATTTGAATATGTGCCGTACTCTTTGGGGAGTTTGGCCTCCGTCCATTCTACGACGAAGTTGGCCAAAACTTGCGACTTGATGGCTCGCCGTGGCTTATAAGTTATGTCGAATGGGAGGAGCTCAATGGCCCATTTTGCAATCCGTCCCGTTGCGTCACGGTTGTTTATAATATCGTTAAGTGGTACTTCCGAGGCTACTGTTATTGAACACTCTTGAAAGTAGTGTCGTAGCTTCCGGGATGCCATGAATACCGCGTACGCAATTGATAATGCGGGTACCGTGATTTGCACGGAGTGAGGACAGTGGACACATAATAGACTGGCTTTTAAGGGGGAATTTGTGTCCGTCCGTTTCTCGTTCGACGACGAGCACTGCACTTACAACCTGATGTGTTGCTGCAATGTACAATATCATTGGTTCGCCAATGTTTGGCGCGGCCAGGACTGGGTTTGTTGCCAATATGGCTTTTATTTCGTTGAGTCCGGCCGTGGCTGCATCCGTCCATTCGAAGTGTTCGGTTCACCGAAGGAGGCGGTAAAGGGGTAGGGCCTTTTCTCTCAAGCGGGAGATAAAGCGGCTTAGAGCCGCCACGCACCCCGTTAACTTTTGTATTTGTTTGAGGTCCTTTGGGATATCCAGTTGTGACAGAGCTCGGATCTTGGCTGGATTTGCTTCAATTCCTCTACCGGATACAATGAAGCCCAAGAGCTTTCCGGCTGGGATGCCAAAAACGCATTTTTCCGGGTTGAGCTTGATGTCGTATGTTCGGAGGTTATCAAATGTGAGCCTCAAGTCGTCTACTAGATATTCGACATGTCTTGTTTTGACGACCACATCATCTACATATGCCTCCACTGTTTTGCCAATCTGGTTTGCCAGACATGTCTGAATCATGCGCTGATATGTTGCGCCGGCATTTTTGAGCCCGAAGGGCATTGTGTTGAAGCAGAATGGGCCGTGTGGTGTGATAAATGCCGTTGTGGCTTGGTCTGATTCTGCCATCTTGATTTGATGGTAGCCGGAATATGCGTCGAGAAAACACAATGAATCGTGTCCTGCGGTAGCGTCGATAATTTGATCGATGCGTGGGAGGGGGAAGGGTTCCTTTGGGCAAGCCTTGTTAAGGTCTTTAAAATCAACGCACAGGCGCCAGGATTTGTCCTTCTTTGGTACCATCACCAGGTTTGCTAGCCAGTCCGAATATTTTATATCTCTGATGAATCCGGCCTCCAATAGCTTTGCTAGCTCCTCTCTCATGGCCTGTCTCTTAGGTTCGGAAAAACGCCGAAGAGCTTGTTTGACAGGTTTGAATCCTTTTAGGATATTTAAGCTGTGCTCGGCCAGCTTGCGTGGGATTCCTGGCATGTCTGAAGGGTGCCAGGAGAAAATGTCCCAGTTCTCTCGTAGGAACTCCCGCAGTGCGGCGTCTACATCAGGGTTTAACTGTGCCCCGATGGAAGCTGTTTTATTGGGGTCCGTTGGATGGACCTGGAATTTGATTATGTCGTCCGCCGGTTTAAAGGAGGTGGACTTGGATCTTTTGTTGAGTACCACATCGTCCCTATTCACTGTGGAGCGCAGCGCCGTCAGTTCCTCAGCCGCTAGGGCTTCGGATAGTGCCTCGAGGGCCAGTGCGGCTGTCTTGTTTTCGGCGCGGAGTGCTATCTCCGGATCACTAGCGAGAGTGATGATCCCGTTAGGCCCGGGCATCTTGAGCTTCATGTACCCGTAATGGGGTATTGCTTGGAAGATTGTAAACGCTTCCCGCCCTAGCAGAGCGTGATAACCGCAGCTGAACAGAGCCACATGGAACGTGACCTCTTCGGACCTGTAATTATCCGGCGTGCCGAACACCACATCTAGTGTGATTTTTCCTGTACAGCGCGCTTCCCGACTGGGGATTATTCCTCTAAAGGTTGTGCTGCTTCGCTCAATGCGGTTCCAGTCTATTTCCATTTTTGAAGGGTTTCCTCATAAATGAGGTTCAATCCGCTGCCGCCGTCCATGAGTACCTTGGTAAGATGAAAGTCGTCCACTATTGGACTGAGGACCAATGCGGCTGGTGCTCGGGCTGTTCGGAATTTAGGTTCATCACTGGCGTTAAAGGTAATAGCCATGTCACTCCATGGGTTTATCGTTGCTACTTGGTAGACTTAGGCAAGGCTGCGGAGTGTCCTTTTTCGCATATTATTTGATGCGGAAGTCTCGAAGACTGTTAATACCGTATTGGTGTCTCTAGGGTGGCTTTCTTGAAGGAAATATGCCCTAGAGGCAATAATAAAGTTATTATTTATTTCCTTATATCATGATAAATGTTTATTATTCATGCTAGAATTGTATTAACCGGAAACATAATACATGTATGAATACATAGACAAACAAAGTGTCACTAGTATGCCTCTACTTGACTAGCTCGTTAATCAAAGATGGTTATGTTTCCTAACCATGAACAAAGAGTTGTTATTTGATTAACGGGATCACATCATTAAGTGAATGATCTGATTGACATGACCCATTCCATTAGCTTAGCACCCGATCATTTAGTATGTTGCTATTGCTTTCTTCATGACTTATACATGTTCCTATGACTATGAGATTATGCAACTCCCGTTTGCCGGAGGAACACTTTGTGTGCTACCAAACGTCACAACGTAACTGGGTGATTATAAAGGAGCTCTACAGGTGTCTCCAAAGGTACATGTTGGGTTGGCGTACTTCGAGATTAGGATTTGTCACTCCGATTGTCGGAGAGGTATCTCTGGGCCCTCTCGGTAATGCACATCACTTAAGCCTTGCAAGCATTGCAACTAATGAGTTAGTTGCGGGATGATGTATTACAGAACGAGTAAAGAGACTTGCCGGTAACGAGATTGAACTAGGTATTGGAATACCGATGATCGAATCTCGGGCAAGTAACATACCGATGACAAAGGGAACAACGTATGTTGTTATGCGGTCTGACCGATAAAGATCTTCATAGAATATGTAGGAGCCAATATGAGCATCCAGGTTCCACTACTGGTTATTGACCGGAGACATGTCTCGGTCATGTCCACATTGTTCTCGAACCCGTAGGGTCCGCACGCTTAAGGTTACGATGACAGTTATATTATGAGTTTATGCATTTTGATGTACCGAAGTTTGTTCAGAGTCCCGGATGTGATCACGGACATGATGAGGAGTCTCGAAATGGTCGAGACATAAAGATTGATATATTGTAAGCCTATGTTTGGATATCGGAAGTGTTCCGGGTGAAATCGGGATTTTACCGGAGTACCGGGAGGTTACCGGAACCCCCCCGGGAGCTAGATGGGCCATAGTGGGCCTTAGTGGAAAAGAGAAGGGGCTGCCCAAAGTGGGCTGCGTGCCCCTCCCCTCCCTTGGTCCGAATAGGACAAGGAGAGGGGGCCGGCCACCCTCTCTCTCTTCCCCCCTCCGCGAATCCTATTCCAACTAGGATTGGGGGGGGGGGAATCCTACTCCCAGAGGGAGTAGGACTCTCCTGGCGCTCCTCTCCTAGGCCGGCCGCACCCCCCTTTAGTCCTTTATATACGGAGGCAGGGGCACCCCAGAAACACACAAGTTGATCCACGTGATCTTATTCTTAGCCGTGTGCGGTGCCCCCTTCCACCATAGTCCTCGATAATATTGTAGCGGAGTTTAGGCGAAGCCCTGCTGCAGTAGTACATCAAGATCGTCACCATGCCGTCGTGCTGACCGAACTCTTCCCCGACACTTTGCTGGATCGGAGTCTGGGGATCGCCATCGAGCTAAACGTGTGCTAAAACTCGGAGGTGCCGTAGTTTCGGTGCTTGATCGGTCGGGCTGTGAAGACGTACGACTACATCAACCAAACTCTTCCGTTGCGATCTATAAGGTACATAGATCATACTCTCCCCTCTCGTTGCTATGCATCACTATGATCTTGCGTGAGCGTAGGAATTTTTTTGAAATTACTACGAAACCCAACAGTGGCATCCGAGCCTAGGTTTTATATGTTGATGTTATATGCACGAGTAGAACACAAGTGAGTTGTGGGCGATATAAGTCATTCTGCTTACCAGCATGTCATACTTTGGTTCGGCGGTATTGTTGGACGAAGCGGCCCGGACCGACATTACGCGTACGCTTACGCGAGACCGGTTCTCCCGACGTGCTTTGCACATAGGTGGCTTGCGGGTGACAGTTTCTCCAACTTTAGTTGAACTGAGCACCAACTTGACAAACTATCGTTGTGGTTTTGATGCGTAGGTAAGATTGGTTCTTGCTTAAGCCCGTAGCAACCACGTAAAACTTGCAAAAACAAAGTAGAGGACGTCTAACTTGTTTTTGCAGGGCATGTTGTGATGTGATATGGTCAAGACATGATGCTAAATTTTATTGTATGAGATGATCATGTTTTGTAACCGAGTTATCGGCAACTGGCAGGAGCCATATGGTTGTCGCTTTATTGTATGCAATGCAATCGCGCTGTAATGCTTTACTTTATCACTAAACGGTAGCGATAGTCGTGGAAGCACAAGCTTGGCGAGACGACAACGATGCTATGATGGAGATCAAGGTGTCGCGCCGGTGACGATGGTGATCACGACGGTGCTTCGGAGATGGAGATCACAAGCACAAGATGATGATGGCCATATCATATCACTTATATTGATTGCATGTGATGTTTATCTTTTATGCATCTTATCTTGCTTTGATTGACGGTAGCATTATAAGATGATCTCTCACTAATTATCAAGAAGTGTTCTCCCTGAGTATGCACCATTGCGAAAGTTCTTCATGCTGAGACACCACGTGATGATCGGGTGTGATAGGCTCTACGTTCAAATACAACGGGTGCAAAACAGTTGCACACGCGGAATACTCAGGTTATACTTGACGAGCCAAGCATATACATATATGGCCTCGGAACACGGAGACCGAAAGGTCGAGCGTGAATCATATAGTAGATATGATCAACATAATGATGTTCACCAATGAAACTACTCCATCTCACGTGATGCTCGGACATGGTTTAGTTGATTTGGATCACGTAATCACTTAGAGGATTAGAGAGATGTCTATCTAAGTGGGAGTTCTTTAAGTAAATTAACTGAACTTAAATTTATCATGAAACTTAGTACCTGATAAGTATCTTGCTTGTTTATGCTTGTTTGTAGATAGATGGCTCGTGCTATTGTTCTGTTGAATTTTAATGCGTTCCTTGAGAAAGCAAAGTTGAAAGATGATGGTAGCAATTACACGGACTGGGTCCGTAACTTGAGGATTATCCTCATTGCTGCACAGAAGAATTACATCCTGGAAGCACCGCTGGGTGCCAGGCCTGCTGCAGGAGCAACACCGGATGTTATGAACGTCTGGCAGAGCAAAGCTGATGACTACTCAATAGTTCAATGTGCCATGCTTTACGGCTTAGAATCGGGACTTCAACAACGTTTTGAACGTCATGGAGCGTATGAGATGTTCCAGGAGTTGAAGTTAATATTTCAAGCAAATGCCCGGATTGAGAGATATGAAGTCTCCAATAAGTTCTATAGCTGCAAGATGGAGGAGAACAGTTCTGTCAGTGAGCATATACTCAAAATGTCTGGGTATAATAATCACTTGATTCAATTGGGAGTTAATCTTCCAGATGATTGCATCATTGACAGAATTCTCCAATCACTGCCACCAAGCTACAAGAGCTTCGTGATGAACTATAATATGCAAGGGATGAATAAGACTATTCCCGAGCTCTTCGCGATGCTGAAAGCTGCGGAGGTAGAAATCAAAAAGGAGCATCAAGTGTTGATGGTCAACAAGACCACTAGTTTTAAGAAAAAGGGCAAAGGGAAGAAGAAGGGGAACTTCAAAAAGAACGGCAAGCAAGTTGCTACTCAAGAGAAGAAACCCAAACCTGGACCTAAGCCTGAAACTGAGTGCTTCTACTGCAAGCAGACTAGTCACTGTAAGCGGAATTGCCCCAAGTATTTGGCGGATAAGAAGGATGGCAAGGTGAACAAAGGTATATGTGATATACATGTTATTGATGTGTACCTTACTAATGCTCGCAGTAGCACCTGGGTATTTGATACTGGTTCTGTTGCTAATATTTGCAACTCGAAACAGGGACTACGGATTAAGCGAAGATTGGCTAAGGACGAGGTGACGATGCGCGTGGGAAATGGTTCCAAAGTCGATGTGATCGCAGTCGGCACGCTACCTCTACATCTACCTTCGGGATTAATATTAGACCTAAATAATTGTTATTTGGTGCCAGCGTTAAGCATGAACATTATATCTGGATCTTGTTTGATGCAAGATGGTTATTCATTTAAATCAGAGAATAATGGTTGTTCTATTTATATGAGTAATATCTTTTATGGTCATGCACCCTTGAAGAATGGTCTATTCTTATTGAATCTCGATAGTAGTGACACACATATTCATAATGTTGAAGCCAAAAGATGCAGAGTTGATAATGATAGTGCAACTTATTTGTGGCACTGCCGTTTAGGTCATATCGGTGTAAAGCGCATGAAGAAACTCCATACTGATGGACTTTTGGAACCACTTGATTATGAATCACTTGGTACTTGCGAACTGTGCCTCATGGGCAAGATGACTAAAACGCCGTTCTCCGGTACTATGGAGAGAGCAACAGATTTGTTGGAAATCATACATACAGATGTATGTGGTCCGATGAATATTGAGGCTCGTGGCGGATATCGTTATTTTCTCACCTTCACAGATGACTTAAGAAGATATGGGTATATCTACTTAATGAAACATAAGTCTGAAACATTTGAAAAGTTCAAAGAATTTCAGAGTGAAGTTGAAAATCATCATAACAAGAAAATAAAGTTTCTACGATCTGATCGTGGAGGAGAATATTTGAGTTACGAGTTTGGTTTACATTTGAAAAATTGTGGAATAGTTTCGCAACTCACGCCACCCGGAACACCACAGCGTAATGGTGTGTCCGAACGTCGTAATCGTACTTTACTAGATATGGTGCGATCTATGATGTCTCTTACTGATTTACCACTATCGTTTTGGGGATACGCTCTAGAGACGGCCGCATTCACGTTAAATAGGGCACCATCAAAATCCGTTGAGACGACGCCTTATGAACTGTGGTTTGGCAAGAAACCAAAGTTGTCGTTTTTGAAAGTTTGGGGCTGCGATGCTTATGTGAAAAAGCTTCAACCTGATAAGCTCGAACCCAAATCGGAGAAATGTGTCTTCATAGGATATCCAAAGGAGACTATTGGATACACCTTCTATCACAGATTCGAAGGCAAGACTTTTGTTGCTAAATTCGGAAACTTTCTGGAGAAGGAGTTTCTCTCGAAAGAAGTGAGTGGGAGGAAAGTAGAACTTGACGAGGTAACTGTACCTGCTCCCTTATTGGAAAGTAGTACATCACAGAAAACTGTTTCTGTGACACCTACACCAGTTAGTGAGGAAGCTAATGATGATGATCATGAAACTTTAGAACAAGATACTACTGAACCTCGTAGATCAACCAGAATAAGATCCGCACCAGAGTGGTACAGTAATCCCGTTCTGGAAGTCATGCTACTAGATCATGATGAACCTACGAACTATGAAGAAGTGATGGTGAGCCCAGATTCTGCAAAGTGTCTTGAAGCCATGAAATCTGAGATGGGATCCATGTATGAGAACAAAGTATGGACTTTGGTTGACTTGCCCGATGATCGGCAAGCAATTGAGAATAAATGGATCTTCAAGAAGAAGACTGACGCTGACAGTAATATTACTGTCTACAAAGCTCGACTTGTCGCAAAAGGTTTTCGGCAAGTTCAAGGGATCGACTACGATGAGACCTTCTCACCTGTAGCGATGCTTAAGTCTGTCCGAATCATGTTAGCGATTGCCGCATTTTATGATTATGAAATTTGGCAGATGGATGTCAAAAACTGCATTCCTGAATGGATTTCTGGAAGAAGAGTTGTATATGATGCAACCAGAAGGTTTTGTCGATCCAAAGGGAGCTAACAAAGTGTGCAAGCTCCAGCAATCCATTTATGGACTGGTGCAAGCCTCTCGGAGTTGGAATAAACGCTTTGATAGTGTGATCAAAGCATTTGGTTTTATACAGACTTTTGGAGAAGCCTGTATTTACAAGAAAGTCAGTGGGAGCTCTATAGCATTTCTGATATTATATGTGGATGACATATTACTAATTGGAAATGATATAGAATTTCTGGATAGCATAAAGGGATACTTGAATAAGAGTTTTTCAATAAAAGACCTCGTTGAAGCTGCTTACATATTAGGCATTAAGATCTATAGAGATAGATCAAGACGCTTAATTGGACTTTCACAAAGCACATACCTTGACAAAGTTTTGAAGAACTTAAAAATGGATCAAGCAAAGAAAGGGTTCTTGCCTGTGTTACAAGGTGTGAAGTTGAGTAAGACTCAATGCCCGACCACTGCAGAAGATAGAGAGAAAATGAAAGACGTTCCCTATGCTTCAGCCATAGGATCTATCATGTATGCAATGCTGTGTACCAGACCTGATGTGTGCCTTGCTATAAGCCTAGCAGGGAGGTACCAAAGTAATCCAGGAGTGGATCACTGGACATCGGTCAAGAACATCCTGAAATACCTGAAAAGGACTAAGGATATGTTTCTCATATATGGAGGTGACAAAGAGCTCATCATAAAAGGTTACGTTGATGCAAGCTTTGATACTGATCCGGACGATTCTAAATCGCAAACCGGATACATGTTTACATTAAATGGTGGAGCTGTTAGTTGGTGCAGTTCTAAACAAAGCGTTGTAGCGGGATCTACATGTGAAGCGGAGTACATAGCTGCTTCAGAAGCAGCAAATGAAGGAGTCTGGATGAAGGAGTTCATATCCGATCTAGGTGTCATACCTAGTGCATCGGGTCCAATGAAAATCTTTTGTGACAATACTGGTGCAATTGCCTTGGCAAAGGAATCCAGATTTCACAAGAGAACCAAGCACATCAAGAGACGCTTCAATTCCACCCGGGATCTAGTCGAGGTGGGAGACATAGAGATTTGCAAGATACATACGGATCTGAATGTTGCAGACCCGTTGACTAAGCCTCTTCCACGAGCAAAACATGATCAGCACCAAGGCTCCATGGGTGTTAGAATCATTTCTGTAATCTAGATTATTGACTCTAGTACAAGTGGGAGACTGAAGGAAATATGCCCTAGAGGCAATAATAAAGTTATTATTTATTTCCTTATATCATGATAAATGTTTATTATTCATGCTAGAATTGTATTAACCGGAAACATAATACATGTGTGAATACATAGACAAACAAAGTGTCACTAGTATGCCTCTACTTGACTAGCTCGTTAATCAAAGATGGTTATGTTTCCTAACCATGAACAAAGAGTTGTTATTTGATTAACGGGATCACATCATTAAGTGAATGATCTGATTGACATGACCCATTCCATTAGCTTAGCACCCGATCGTTTAGTATGTTGCTATTGCTTTCTTCATGACTTATACATGTTCCTATGACTATGAGATTATGCAACTCCCGTTTGCCGGAGGAACACTTTGTGTGCTACCAAACGTCACAATGTAACTGGGTGATTATAAAGGATCTCTACAGGTGTCTCCAAAGGTACATGTTGGGTTGGCGTACTTCGAGATTAGGATTTGTCACTCCGATTGTCGGAGAGGTATCTCTGGGCCCTCTCGGTAATGCACATCACTTAAGCCTTGCAAGCATTGCAACTAATGAGTTAGTTGCGGGATGACGTATTACAGAACGAGTAAAGAGACTTGCCAGTAACGAGATTGAACTAGGTATTGGAATACCGATGATCGAATCTCGGGCAAGTAACATACCGATGACAAAGGGAACAACGTATGTTGTTATGCGGTCTGACCAATAAAGATCTTCGTAGAATATGTAGGAGCCAATATGAGCATCCAGGTTCCGCTATTGGTTATTGACCGGAGACATGTCTCGGTCATGTCTACATTGTTCTCGAACCCGTAGGGTCCGCACGCTTAAGGTTACGATGATAGTTATATTATGAGTTTATGCATTTTGATGTACCGAAGTTTGTTCGGAGTGCCGGATGTGATCACGGACATGACGAGGAGTCTCGAAATGGTCGAGACATAAAGATTGATATATTGGAAGCCTATGTTTGGATATCGGAAGTGTTCCGGGTGAAATCGGGATTTTACCGGAGTACCGGGAGGTTACCGGAACCCCCCCGGGAGCTAGATGGGCCATAGTGGGCCTTAGTGGAAAAGAGAAGGGGCTGCCCAAAGTGGGCTGCGCGCCCCTCCCCTCCCTTGGTCCGAATAGGACAAGGAGAGGGGGCTGGCCACCCTCTCTCTCTTCCCCCCTCCGCGAATCCTATTCCAACTAGGATTGGGGGGGGGGGGAATCCTACTCCCAGAGGGAGTAGGACTCTCCTGGCGCGCCTCTCCTAGGCCGGCCGCACCCCCCCTTTAGTCCTTTATATACGGAGGCAGGGGCACCCCAGAAACACACAAGTTGATCCACGTGATCTTATTATTAGCCGTGTGCGGTGCCCCCTTCCACCATAGTCCTCGATAATATTGTAGCGGAGTTTAGGCGAAGCCCTGCTGCAGTAGTACATCAAGATCGTCACCACGCCGTCGTGCTGACGGAACTCTTCCCCGACACTTTGCTGGATCGGGGTCCGGGGATCGTCATCGAGCTAAACGTGTGCTAAAACTCGGAGGTGCCGTAGTTTCGGTGCTTGATCGATCGGGGCGTGAAGACGTACGACTACATCAACCAAACGCTTCCATTGCGATCTATAAGGTACATAGATCATACTCTCCCCTCTCGTTGCTATGCATCAGTATGATCTTGCGTGAGCGTAGGAATTTTTTTGAAATTACTACAAAACCCAACATTTTTGTGGCCTCCGGAATTAGGAGATCTTCGCCAATTTTGGCCACCTGCCGGAGTATCCAACATGCTCTAAGGCTGTGAGTTGGTGTGGCGTCCTCTATACTGTGAATTTTACAGGGTCCATTGAGCCATCCTTCCAGTACGGTTCCATGCCCTGTAGAGGGTTTTTGCTTTTTGGTATTTGACCCGGGTGTCTGGCGATGATGCACCCTTTTATTTCGGACTGGGTTTGTATTCAGGGCCGGATCGTCCCAAAATTTTATTTCGGTTTTCCAGGCGCTTTCCATCGCACAGTACTTTCGTACAATGGACGCTCAGCGAAGCATGTAATATCATGGCGACTTATGGCGTTGAGGATTCCCTTGTCCATGCAATTATTGCAGAAGATTGAGATTGCGTCTTCCTCGCAGCAGTCCCTTATCCTATTCCTAACCAGGAGGAATCTGGCCCAGTAATGATGTACTGTTTCATCAGGCTCTTGCCTGATTTGGTATAGATCGCTTATGTTCGGGTGGGTGGGTGAAATTAAATCCGAAACCTCACCCAATCTGAGGCTCAGAGGCTGAGGAATTTCCGAACTCGAAAATTTGGATTCCTGGATGTTGTCCAATGAATCCAGCCCGTCGCCTGACTCTAAGTTCAGGTCTTGAGTGATATCCTCCCCTCCGCGGGTATCCGGCTTGGAGGGATCGGGAATCCGGACGTAGCTAGTCCTTAAGATAGATGAAGGGTCGCCGCACTGTCCTTCTACCACCGCAACGTGATGGGTGACTTGGGGAGAGTTAATCTCTCTCAAATCAGGTTTAGGCCCAATCTGGTCGTAATTCGTAGCGACTCCCAGGGTGGCGATACGATCCAAGAGCTCGTTTATGGAGGAGAGCTCCATTGGATCTAACTGCTCGGCGAGTTTTGAGCTGACATGAAGGTTGTTTTCGATGGCTCGAGAGGTCATCGTCGGCGCAGAAGCCGAACAGGCGGTCATAAGAAAACCACCTAGCCGGAGGGTTTGGCCGACAGCCAAAGCTCCCTTAGCAACGGTGCCGTCTTTAAAGACGGGGCGAGGCATCCTTCCTGATGGCGACGACACAGAGGAACTCTCAATGAAAGCACCAATGTCGGTGTCAAAACCGGCGGATCTCGGGTAGGGGGTCCCGAACTGTGCGTCTAGGCTGGATGGTAACAGGAGGCAAGGGACACGAAGTTTTACCCAGGTTCGGGCACTCTTGATGGAGGTAAAACCCTACGTCCTGCTTGATTAATATTGATGATATGGGTAGTACAAGAGTAGATCTACCATGAGATCGGAGAGGCTAAACCCTAGAAGCTAGCCTATGGTATGATTGTTGTTCTGTATGTTGTCCTACGGACTAAAACCCTCTGGTTTATATAGACACCGGAGAGGGTTAGGGTTACACAAAGTCGGTTACAATGGTAGGAGATCTAGATATCCGTATCGCCAAGCTTGCCTTCCACGCCAAGGAAAGTCCCTTCCGGACACGGGACGAAGTCTTCAATCTTGTATCTTCATAGTCCAAGAGTCCAGCTGAAGGTATAGTCCGGCCATCCGGACACCCCCTAATCCAGGACTCCCTCAATGAACCCTAGGCCTTGTTTCCTAGCATTGCAATACAATTTTCGCTCACTTTTATCATTAGTTACCTTGCTATTTTTATATTTTCAGATTACAAAAACCTATATCTACCATCCATATTGCACTTGTATCACCATCTCTTCGCCGAACTAGTGCACCTTTACAATTTACCACTGCATTGGGTGTGTTGGGGACACAAGAGACTCTTTGTTATTTGGTTCCAGGGTTGTTTGAGAGAGACCATCTTCGTCCTACGCCTCCCACAGATTGATAAACCTTAGGTCATCCACTTGAGGGAAATTTGCTACTGTCCTACAAACCTCTGCACTTGGAGGCCCAACAACGTCTACAAGAAGAAGGTTGTGTAGTAGACATCAATCTCTTTTCTGGTGCCGTTGCCAGGGAGGTTAGCGCTTGAAGGTATATCTTTAGATCTTGCAATCGAATCTTTTTGTTTCTTGTTTTATCACTAGTTTAGTCTATAAAAGAAAACAACAAAAAAATGGAATTAAGGTCGCCTGATATGCTTCACCTTTTTAATGTCTTTCGTGAAAATAAGGATTCTGATAATTGTGCCAAAGTGTTAGAAGAAGAATGTATTAAAATGTTTGGCACTAAATCTTTGGATGAAGAGCATGATTGCAATGTTGTTAGTATGAATTCTTTGAATATGCAAGATGCTAATGATATGCAAAGCCACAAGCTTGGGGATGACATGTTTTATGAAGATGATATTTTTAACCTCGCAAGTTTTGATATGCAAATTTATTATGATGATAGCATGCCTCCTATTTATGATGATTATATTGATGAAAGTGGGTTTGGAAGAGTGTCAACTTTAGGAAGTAATGATCCCACTATTTTGGAGGGTGTTGAATCTTATTGTGACAATTATGAAAGTGGGTTTGGAGAGGTCATGACTTTATTTAGTAATGATTCCACTATCTTGGAAGAGGTTTTAATCGATTATGATGAGAACAAAGTTGCTACTTATGATAATTATTGTGATGATACTTATGCTATAAAAGTAGTGATGATTATATTTATAAAACTTGTCATGATTATGATTACCCTTTTTCTGAATTTTATTCTTTCAATGTGGGAACAATTTATAGTATTCGAGTTTCTTATGATACTCTCACTATACCGAATGAGAAGAATTTTTCTTATGTCGAGAGTAGTAAATTTTTTATGCTTGTAGATCATGAAAAGAATGCTTTATGTGATGGTTACATTGTTGAATTTATTCATGATGCTACTGAAAATTAACACGTCTCCAACGTATCTATAATTTTTGATTGTTCCATGCTATATTATATCCTGTTTTGGACATTATTGGGCTTTATTATACACTTTTATATTATTTTTGGGACTAACCTATTAACTAGAGGCCCAGCCCAGAATTGTTGTTTTTTGCCTATTTCAGAGTTTCGCAGAAAAAGAATATCAAATGGAGTCCAAACAGAATGAAACCTTCGGCAACGTGATTTTAGGAATGAACATGATCCATGGGACATGGACCCTACGTCAAGAAAGCAACCAGGAGGGCACGAGGTAGGGGGGCGCGCCTACCCCCCCAGGCGCGCCCTCCACCCTCGTGGGGCCCATGTTGCTACACCGACGTACTCCTTCCTCCTATATATACCTACGTACCCCCAAACTACCAGATACGGAGCCAAAACCCTAATTCCACCGCCATAACTTTCTGTATCCACGAGATCCCATCTTGGGGCCTTTTCCGGAGCTCCGCCGGAGGGGGTATCGATCACGGAGGGCTTCTACATCAACACCATAGCCTCTCTAATGAAGTGTGAGTAGTTTACTTCAGACCTACGGGTCCGTAGTTATCCCCCTCTCTTGTGGATCTCAATACAAAGTTCTCCCCCTCTCTTGTGGAGATCTATTCGATGTAATCTTCTTTTGCGGTGTGTTTGTTGAGATCGATGAATTGTGGGTTTATGATCAAGTTTATCTATGAACAATATTTGAATCTTCTTTGAATTCTTTTATGTATGATTGGTTATCTTTGCAATTCTCTTCGAATTATCAGTTTGGTTTGTCCTACTAGATTGATCTTTCTTGCAATGGGAGAAGTGCTTAGCTTTGGGTTCAATCTTGCGGCGTCCTTTCCCAGTGACAGTAGGGGCAGCAAGGCACGTATTGTATTGTTTCCATCGAGGATAACAAGATGGGGTTTATATCATATTGCATGAGTTTATCCCTCTACATCATGTCATATTGCTTAAAGCGTTACCCTGTTCTCTTGAACTTAATACTCTAGATGCATGCTGGATAGCGGTCGATGTGTGGAGTAATAGTAGTAGATGCAGGCAGAGTCGGTCTACTTGTCTCGGACGTGATGCCTATATACATGATCATACCTAGATATTCTCATAACTATGCTCAATTCTGTCAATTTCTCAACAGTAATTTGTTCACCCACCGTAATACTTATGCTCTTGAGAGAAGCCTCTAGTGAAACCTATGGCCCCCGGGTCTATTTTCCATCATATTAATCTTCCAATACTTGTTATTTCCTTTGCCATTTATTTTACTTGCATCTTTATTTCTCTTTATCATAAAAATACCAAAAATATTATCTTATCATATCTATCAGATCTCACTCTCGTAGGTGACCGCGAAGGGACTGACAACCCCTTTATCGCGTTGGTTGCAAAGAGTTTATTTGTTTGTGTAGGTGCGAGGGACTCGTGTGTGATCCTACTGGATTGATACCTTGGTTCTCAAAAACCGAGGGAAATACTTACGCTACTCTGCTGCATCACCCTTTCCTCTTGAAGGGAAAACCAACGCAGTGCTCAAGAGGTAGCATGAAGGATTTCTGGCGCCATTGCCGGGGAGTCTACGCAAAAGTCAACATACCAAGTACCCATCACAAACCCTTATCTCCCGCATTACATTATTTGCCATTTGCCTCTCGTTTTCCTCTCCCCCCACTTCACCCTTGCTGTTTTATTCGCCCTCTCTCTCTCCGTCCTCCCTCTCTTTCTCTATTCGCCTCTTTTTGCCCGTTTCTTGTTTGCTTGTGTGTTGGATTGCTTGCTTGTTAGATGGCTCAAGATAATACCAAATTGTGTGACTTTACCAATACCAACAACAATGATTTTATTAGCACTCCGATTGCTCCTCTTATCGATGCTGAATCTTGTGAAATTAATGCTGCTTTGCTGAATCTTGTCATGAAAGATCCGTTTTCTGGCCTTCCTAGTGAAGATGCCGCTACCCATCTAAACAACTTTGTTGATTTGGGTGATATGCAAAAGAAGAAAGATGTGGATAATGATATTGTTAAATTGAAGCTATTTCCTTTTTCGCTTAGAGATCATGCTAAAACATGGTTTTCGTCTTTGCCTAAAAATAGTATTGATTCGTGGAATAAGTGCAAAGAACCTTTTATCTCTAAGTATTTTCCTCCCGCTAAGATCATCTCTCTTAGAAACGATATTATGAATTTTAACCAACTTGATCATGAAGATGTTGCACAATCTTGGGAGAGGATGAAATTAATGATACGTAATTGCCCTACACATGGTTTGAATTTGTGGATGATTATACAAAAAAATTATGCTGGATTGAATTTTGCTTCTAGAAATCTTTTAGATTCGGCCATGGGAGGCACTTTTATGGAAATCACTTTAGGAGAAGCTACTAAACTCCTAGATAATATTATGGTTAATTATTCTCAATGGCACACTGAAAGATCTACTAATAAGAAAGTGCATGTGATAGAAGAAATTAATGTTTTGAGTGGTAAGATGGATGAACTTATGAAATTATTTGCTAATAAAAGTGTTTCTTCTGATCCTAATGATATGCCTTTGTCTACATTGATTGAGAATAATAATGAATCTTTGGATGTGAATTTTGTTGGTAGGAATAATTTTGGTAACAACGCGTATAGAGGAAACTTTAATCCTAGGCTGTATCCTGGTAATTCCTCTAATAATTATGGTAATTCCTACAACAATTCTTATGGAAATTTTAATAAGATGCCCTCTGATTTTGAATCTAATATTAAAGAATTTATTACCTCGCAAAAGAATTTCAATGCTTTGATTGAAGAAAAATTGCTTAAGATTGATGAGTTGGCTAGGAACGTTGATAGAATTTCTCTTGATGTTGATTCTGTGAAACTTAGATCTATTTCTCCTAAGCATGATATCAATGAGTCTCTCAAAGCTATGATAATTTCCATTGATGAGTGCAAAGCAAGAACCGCTAGGATGCGTGCTAAGAAAGATTGCTTTATAAAAGCATGTTCTTCTAGTTTCCATGATAACAAAGATGAAGATCTAAAAGTTATTGATGTGTCCCCTATTAAAACTTTGTTTTGTAATATGAATCTTGATAATGATGGGACTGAATATGATCCACGTACCTAGAAGGCGTTCCAAAAATTCGGAGTCTTTAGATCTTGATGCTAAAATTGTTAAAAGTGGGATTGAAGAAGTCAAAACTTTAAATATCGATGAACCCACTATTTTGGATCTCAAGGAATTTAATTATGATAATTGCTCTTTGATAGATTGTATTTCCTTGTTGCAATCCGTGCTAAATTCTCCTCATGCTTATAGTCAAAATAAAGCCTTTACCAAAAATATCATTGATGCTTTGATGCAATCTTATGAAGAAAAACTTGAGTTGGAAGTTTCTGTCCCTAGAAAACTTTATGATGAGTGGGAACCTACTATTAAAATTAAGATTAAAGATCATGAATGCTATGCTTTGTGTGATTTGGGTTCTAGTGTTTCCACGATTCCAAAGACTTTGTGTGATTTGCTAGGTTTCCGTGATTTTGATGATTGCTCTTTAAACTTGTACCTTGCGGATTCCACTATTAAGAAACTTATGGGAAGAATTAATGATGTTCTTATTCTTGCTAATATGAATTATGTGCCCATAGATTTTATTGTTCTTGACATAGATTGCAATCCTTCATGTCCTATTATTCTTGGTAGACCTTTCCTTAGTACGATTGGTGCAATTAATGATATGAAGGAAGTGGATATTAGATTCCAATTTCCGTTAAGGAAAGGCATGGAACACTTCCCTAGAAAGAGAATTAAATTACCTTATGAATCTATTATGAGAGCCACTTATGGATTGCCTTCCAAAGATGGCAATACCTAGATCTATCCTTGCTTTTATGCCTAGCTAGGGGCGTTAAACGATAGCGCTTGTTGCGAGCCAACCCAATTTTATTTTTATTCCTTGCTTTTTGCTCCTGTTTATTAATAAATAATTTATCTAGACTCTGTTTTGGTTGTGTTTTTTGTGTTTAATTAGTGTTCGTGCCAAGTAGAACCGTTGGGGAGACTTGGGGAAAGTCTTTTTAATCTTGCTCTAAAAAACAGAAACTTTAGCACTCACGAGAACTTCTGCCATTTTTATTTGGAAAGTGATATTTAGTTAATTATTTTTTCAGATGATTAATAGATAAATTCCTCACGTTCAGAAATTTATTTTAGAATTTTTGGGGTTCCAGATCTTGTGTTAGCTACAAATTACTACAGACTGTTCTGTTTTTGACAGATTCTGTTTTCCGTGTGTTGTTTGCTTATTTTGATGAATCTATGGCTAGTAAAATAGTTTATAAACCATAGAGAAGTTGGAATACAGTAGGTTTAACATCAATACAAATAAATAATGAGTTCATTAGAGTACCTTGAAGTGGTGTTTTGTTTTGTTTCGCTAACGGAGCTCACGAGATTTTCTACTTTAAGTTTTGTGTTGTGAAGTTTTCATGTTTTGGGTAAAAGATTTGATGGATTATGGAACAAGGAGTGGCAAGAGCCTAATCTTGGGGATGCCCATGGAAACCCCAAGATAATCTAAGGACACCTAAAAGCCAAAGCTTGGGGATGCCCCAGAAGGCATCCCCTCTTTCGTCTACTTCTATCGGTAACTTTACTTGGAGCTATATTTTTATTTACCACATGATATGTGTTTTGCTTGGAGCGTCTTGTATTATTTGAGTCTTTATTTGTTAGTTTTCCACAATAATCCTTTCTGCACACACCTTTTTGAGAGAGACACTCATGATTCGGAAATTGTTAGAATATTCTATGTGCTTCACTTATATCTTTTGAGTTATATAGTTTTTGCTCTAGTGCTTCACTTATATCTTTTAGAGCACGTTGGTAGATTTGTTTTATATAAACCATTGTTCTCTCATGCTTCACTTAGATTATTTTGAGAGTCCTACAAAACAGCATGGTAATTTGCTTTAATTATGTTAGGCATTCAAGATTAATAAATAAAATTTTCTTATGAGTGTGTTGAATACTATGAGAAGTTTGAGGCTTGATAATTGTTTTGAGATATGGAGATGGTGATATTAGAGTCGTGCTAGTTGAGTAGTTGTGAATTTGATAAACGCTTGTGTTGAAGTTTGTGATTCCCGTAGCATGCACGTATGGTGAACCGTTATGTTAAGAAGTCGGAGCATGATGTATTTATTGATTGTCCTCCTTATGAGTGGCGGTCGGGGACGAGCGATGGTCTTTTACTACCAATCTATCCCCCTAGGAGCATGCGCGTAGTACTTTGCTTCGATAACTAATATATTTTTGCAATAAGTATGTGAGTTCTTTAAGACTAATGTTGAGTCCATGGATTATACGCACTCTCACCCTTCCACCATTGCTAGCCTCTCTAATACCGCACACCTTTCGCCGGTATCATACACCCACCGTATACCTTCCTCAAAACAGCCACCATACCTACCTATCATGGCATTTACATAGCCATTCCGAGATATATTGCCATGCAACTTTCCACCGTTCCGTTTACTATGGCACACTCCATCATTGTCATATTGCTTCACATGATCATGTTGTTGACATTTTAGTTGTGGCAAAGCCACCGTTCAGAATTCTTTCATATAAGTCACTCATGCATCATTTCTATCCTGGTATACCGATGGAGGCATTCATATAGAGTCATACTTTGTTCTAGTATCGAGTTGTAATCATTGAGTTGTAAATAAATAGAAGTGTGGTGATCATCATTCATAGAGTATTGTCCCAAAAAAAGAGAAAGGCCAAAAAATAAAATAAATAAAAATGGACAATACTACTATCCTTTTTTCCACACTTGTCCTTCAAAGTAGCACCATGATCTTCATGATAGAGAGTCTCCTATGCTACCACTTTCATATACTAGTGGGAATTTTTCATTATAGAACTTGGCTTGTATATTCCAACGATGGGCTTCCTCAAAATTCCCTAGGTCTTCGTGAGCAAGCAAGTTGGATGCACACCCACTTAGTTCTTTTTGTTGAGCTTTCATATACTTATAGCTCTAGTGCATCTGTTGCATGGCAATCCCTACTCACTCACGTTGATATCTATTAATGGGCATCTCCATAGCCCGTTGATACGCCTAGTTGATGTGAGACTATCTTCTCCCTTTTGTCTTCTCCACAACCACCATTCTATTCCACCTATAGTGCTATGTCCATGGCTCATGCTCATGTATTGCGTAAAGATTGAAAAAGTTTGAGAACACTAAAAGTATGAAACAATTGCTTGGCTTGTCATCGGGGTTGTGCATGATTTAAATATTTTCTATGGTGAAGATGGAGCATAGCCAGACTATATGATTTTGCAGGGATAACTTTCTTTGGCCATGTTATTTTGAAGAGACATAGTTGCTTAGTTAGTATGCTTGAAGTATTATTATTTTTATGTCAATATTAAACTTTTGTCTTGAATCTTTTGTATCTGAATATTCATACCATAATTAAGAGAATTACATTGAAATTATGCCAAGTAGCACTCCACATCAAAAATTTTGTTTTGATCATTTACCTCCTCGAGGACGAGCAGGAATTAAGGTTGGGGATGCTTGATACGTCTCCAACGTATCTATAATTTTTTATTGTTCCATGCTATATTATATCCTGTTTTGGACATTATTGGGCTTTATTATACACTTTTATATTATTTTTGGGACTAACCTATTAACCGGAGGCCCAGCCCAGAATTGCTGTTTTTTTGCCTATTTCAGAGTTTCGCAGAAAAAGAATATCAAACGGAGTCCAAACGGAATGAAACCTTCGGGAACGTGATTTTCGGAACGAACATGATCCAGAGGACTTGGACCCTACGTCAAGAAAGCAACCAGGAGGGCACGAGGTAGGGGGGCGCGCCTACCCCCCCAGGCGCGCCCTCCACCCTCATGGGGCCCACGTTGCTCCACCGACGTACTCCTTCCTCCTATATATACCTATGTACCCCCAAAATACCAGATATGGAGCCAAAACCCTAATTCCACCGCCGTAACTTTCTGTATCCACGAGATCCCATCTTGGGGCCTTTTCCGGAGCTCCGCCGGAGGGGGTATCGATCACGGAGGGCTTCTACATCAACACCGTAGCCTCTCCGATGAAGTGTCAGTAGTTTACTTCAGACCTACGGGTCCATAGTTATTAGCTAGTTGGCTTTTTCTCTCTTTTTGGATCTCAATACAAAGTTCTCCCCCTCTCTTGTGGAGATCTATTCGATGTAATCTTCTTTTGCGGTGTGTTTGTTGAGATCGATGAATTGTGGGTTTATGATCAAGTTTATCTAGGAACAATATTTGAATCTTCTCTGAATTCTTTTATGTATGATTGGTTATCTTTGCAAGTCTCTTCGAATTATCAGTTTGGTTTGGCCTACTAGATTGATCTTTCTTGCAATGGGAGAAGTGCTTAGCTTTGGGTTCAATCTTGCGGTGTCCTTTCCCAGTGACAGTAGGGGCAGCAAGGCACGTATTGGATTGTTGCCATCGAGGATAACAAGATGGGGTTTATATCATAATGCATGAGTTTATCCCTCTACATCATGTCATCTTGCTTAAAGCCTTACTCTGTTCTCTTGAACTTAATACTCTAGATGCATGCTGGATAGCGGTCGATGTGTGGAGTAATAGTAGTAGATGCAGGCAGGAGTCGGTCTACTTGTCTCGGACGTGATGCCTATATACGTGATCATACCTAGATATTCTCATAACTATGCTCAATTCTGTCAATTGCTCAACAGTAATTTGTTCATCCACCATAACACTTATGCTCTCGAGAGAAGCCTCTAGTGAAACCTATGGCCCGTGGGTCTATTTTACATCATATTAATCTTCCAATACTTAGTTATTTCCTTTGCCATTTATTTTACTTGCATTTTTATTTCTCTTTATCATAAAAATACCAAAAATATTATCTTATCATATCTATCAGATCTCACTATCGTAGGTGACCATGAAGGGATTGACAACCCCTTTATCGCGTTGGTTGCGAGGAGTTTATTTGTTTGTGTAGGTGCGAGGGACTAGTGTGTGGCCTCCTACTGGATTGATACCTTGGTTCTCAAAAACTGAGGGAAATACTTACGCTGCTCTGCTTCATCACCCTTTCCTCTTGAAGGGAAAACCAACGCAGTTCTCAAGAGGTAGCAAAAATTATTATGAGGGAGGAACATATGCTTGTAGGAATTGCAATAATATCAAGTTTCCTCTCTATGTGCTTAAAGTTTTGAAGTTATGCTTGTTTTGCCTTCCTATGCTAGTTGATTATTGTTCCCATAAGTTGTTTGATCACAAAATCCCTATGCATAGGAAGTGGGTTAGACTTAAATGTGCTAGTCATATTCTTCATGATGCTCTCTTTATGTTTCAATTCTTATCTTTCATGTGACCATCATTGAAATCATCATGCCTAGTTAGGGGCGTTAAACGTTAGCGCTTGTTGGGAGGCAACCCAATTTTTATTTTTGTTCCTTGATTTTTGTTCCTGTTTAGTAATAAATAATTAATCTAGCCTCTGTTTAGATGTTGTTTTATGTTTTAATTAGTGTTTGTGCCAAGTAGAACCTTTGGGAAGACTTGGGTGAAGTCTTTGTGATCTTGCTGTAAAAAACAGAAACTTTAACTCTCACGAGATTAGCTACCATTTTTTACTGGAGAGTGCGATTAAGTTGATTCTTTTTGCAGATGATTAATAGACAAATTCCTCGCGTTCACCAATTTATTTCAGAATTTTTTGAGTTCCAGAAGTATACATTTGATACGGATTACTACAGACTGTTCTGTTTTTGACAGATTCTGTTTTCTATGTGTTGTTTGCTTATTTTGATGAATCTATGAGTAGTATCGGAGGGTATGAACCATAGAGAAGTTGGAATACAGTATATATTACACCAATATGAATTTATAATGAGTTCACAACAGTACCTAAGTGGTGATTTATTTTCTTATACTAACGGAGCTTACAAGTTTTCTGTTAAGCTTTGTGTTGTGAAGTTTTCAAGTTTTGGGTAAAGATTCGATGGACTACGGAATAAGGAGTGACAAGAGCCTAAGCTTGGGGATGCCCAAGGCACCCCAAGGTAATATTCAAGGACAGCCAAAATCCTAAGCTTGGGGATGCCCCGGAAGGCATCTCCTCTTTCGTCTTCGTTCATCGGTAACTTTACTTGGAGCTATATTTTTATTCACCACATGATATGTGTTTTGCTTGGAGCGTCATTTTATTTTATTTTGTTTCGCTTGCTGTTTGAATAATATCCCAAGATCTGAAATTCTTAAATGTTAGAGAGTCTTCACATAGTTACATAATTATTCAACTACTCATTGATCTTCACTTATATCTTTCGGAGTAGTTTGTCGTTTGCTCTAGTGCTTCACTTATATCTTTTTAGAGCATGGTGGTAGTTTTATTTTGAAGAAATTGTTGAAATCTCATGCTTCACTTATATTATTTTGAGAGTCTTTTAGAACAGCATGGTAATTTGCTTTGGTTATGAATTTAGTCCTAATATGACGGGCATCCAAGAGGGATATAATAAAAACTTTCATATAAAGTGCATTGAATACTATGAGAAGTTTGATACTTGATGATTGTTTTAAGATATGAAGATGGTGATATTAGAGTCATGCTAGCTGAGTATTTGTGAATTTGATGAATACTTGTGTTGAGGTTTGCAAGTCCCGTAGCATGTACGTATGGTAACCGTTGTGTAACAAATTTGAAACATGAGGTGTTCTTTGATTGTCTTCCTTATGAGTGGCGGTCGGGGACGAGCGATGGTCTTTTCCTACCAATCTATCCCCCTAGGAGCATGCGCGTATTGCTTGGTTTTTGATGACTTGTAGATTTTTGCAATAAGTATATGAGTTCTTTATGACTAATGTTGAGTCCATGGATTATACGCACTCTCACCCTTACATCATTGCTAGCCTCTTCGGTACCGTGCATTGCCCTTTCTCACCTCGAGAGTTGGTGCAAACTTCACCGGTGCATCCAAACCCCGTGATATGATACGCTCTGTAACACATAAGCCTCCTTATATCTTCCTCAAAACAGCCACCATACCTACCTATTATGGCATTTCCATAGCCATTCCGAGATATATTGCCATGCAACTTTCCACTGTTTCATTTATGACACACTTCATTATTGTCATATTGCTTTTCATGATCATGTAGTTGACATCGTATTTGTGGCAAGGCCACCATGCATAATTTTTCATACATGTCACTCTTGATTCATTGCCCATCCCGGTACACCGCCGAAGGCATTCATATAGAGTCATATTTTGTTCTAGTATCGAGTTGTAATCTTTGAGTTGTAAATAAATAGAAGTGTGATGATCATCATTAATAGAGCATTGTCCCGAAAAAAAGGGAAAAAGGAAAGGCCAAATAAAAAAATAAAAAAAGAAAGGCAAAAAAGGTCAAAAAGGGGGGGGGACAATGCTACTATCCTTCTTCCACACTTGTGCTTCAAAGTAGCACCATGATCTTCATGATAGAGAGTCTCTTGTTTTGTCACTTTCATATACTAGTGGGAATTTTTCATGATAGAACTTGGCTTGTATATTACAATGATGGGCTTCCTCAAATGCCCTAGGTCTTTGTGAGCAAGCAAGTTGGATGCACACCCAATTAGTTTCTTTTGTTGAGCTTTCATACATTTATAGCTCTAGTGCATCCGTTGCATGGCAATCCCTACTCCTCGCATTGACATCAATTGATGGGCATCTCCATAGCCCGTTGATTAGCTGCGTCAATGTGAGACTTTCTCCTTTTTTGTCTTCTCCACACAACCCCCATCATTATATTCTATTCCACCCATAGTGCAATATCCATGGCTCACGCTCATGTATTGCGTGAAAGTTGAAAAAAGTTTGAGATTACTAAAGTATGAAACAATTGCTTGGCTTGTCATCGGGGTTGTGCATGATGGGAGCATTTTTGTGTGACGAAAATGAAGCATAGCCAAACTATATGATTTTGTAGGGATGAACTTTCTTTGGCCATGTTATTTTGAGAAGACATAATTGCTTAGTTAGTATGCTTGAAGTATTATTGTTTTTATGTCAATAAACTTTTGTCTTGAATCTTATGGATCTGAATATTCTTGCCACAACAAAAAAGATTACATTGATAAATATGTTAGGTACCATTCCACATCAAAAAAAAAATCTATTTTTCTCATTTACCTACTCGAGGACGAGCATGAATTAAGCTTAGGGATGCTTGATACGTCTCCAACGTATCTATAATTTTGGATTGTTCCATGCTATTATATTATCAACCTTGGATGTTTCGTATGCATTTATATGCTATTTTATATGATTTTTGGGACTAACCTATTAACCTAGAGCCCAGTGCCAGTTTTTGTTTTTTTCCTTGTTTTGAGTTTCGTAGAAAAGGAAAACCAAACGGAGTCCAATTGACCTGAAACTTCACGGAACCTATTTTTGGACCAAAAGAAGGACACGGAGTAAAAGAGTTGGGCCAGAAGAGTCCCGGGCTGCCCACGAGGGTGGGGGGGCACGCCCACCCCCCTAGGCGCGCCTCCCTACCTCGTGGACAGCCCGGAGACTCCCCTGACTTGTTCTCGACGCCAAAACCTCTTATATATACTGAAAACTCTAGAACATAACATAGATCGGGATTTCCACCACCACAAGCCTCTGTAGCCACCGAAAACCAATCTAGACCCGTTCCGGCACCCTGCCGGAAGGGGGAATCCCTCTTCGGTGGCCATCTTCATCCTCCCGGTGCTTTCCATGACGAGGAGGGAGTAGTTCTCCCTCAGGGCTGAGGGTATGTACCAGTAGCTATGTGTTTGATCTCTCTTTCCCTCTCTCTCTCTCTCTCTCGTGTTCTTGATTTGGCATGATCTTGATGTATCGCGAGCTTTGCTATTATAGTTGGATTTTATGATGTTTCTCCCCCTCTACTCTCTTGTTAATGGATTGAGTTTTCCCTTTGAAGTTATCTTATCAGATTGAGTCTTTAAGGATTTGGGGACACTTGATGTATGTCTTGCATGTGCTTATCTGTGGTGACAATGGGTTATCACGTGATCCACTTTATGTATGTTTTGGTGATCAACTTGCGAGTTCCGTGACCTCGTGAACTTATGCATAGGGGTTGGTACACGTTTTCATCTTGACTACCCGGTAGAATCTTTGGGGCACTCTTTGAAGTTCTTTGTGTTGGCTGAATAGATGAATATGAGATTGTGTGATGCATATCGTATAATCATACCCACGAATACTTGAGGTGACATTGGAGTATCTAGGTGACATTAGAGTTTTGGTTGCTTTGTGTCTTAAGGTGTTATTCTAGTACGGACTCTATGATAGATTGAACGGAAAGAATAGCTTCGTGTTATTTTACTACGGACTCTTGAATAGATCGATCAGAAAGGATAACTTTGAGGTGGTTTCGTACCCTACAATAATCTCTTCATTTGTTCTCCTCTATTAGTGACTTTGGAGTGACTCTTTGTTGCATGTTGAGGGATAGTTATATGATCCAATTATGTTATTATTGTTGAGAGAACTTGCACTGGTGAACGTATGAACCCTGGGCCTTGTTTCCTAGCATTGCAATACCGTTTTTGCTCACTTTTATCATTAGTTACCTTGCTGTTTTTGTATTTTCAGATTACAAAAACCTATATCTACCATCCATATTGCACTTGTATCACCATCTCTTCACCGAACTAGTGCTCCTATACAATTTACCATTGTATTGGATGTGTTGGGGACACACGAGACTCTTTGTTATTTTGTTGTAGGGTTGTTTGAATGAGACCATCTTCATCCTACACTGTCGGATCACGGGTTCTGGCAGACCCTTGAGGTTCGAACTCTGGGGTGCGCGTGAAGTTCTTTCCCTCCTGCCGATCTACATCCTAGCTCGCTAAGGTCTCGCGGACGAACTCGACGCACCCGCAACACAAAGACACAAGGTTTATACTGGTTCGGGCCACCGTTGTGGTTTAATATCCTACTCCAGTGTGGTGGTGATGGATTGCCTCTTGGGCTGATGAAGAACAGTACAAGGGGAAGAACAGCCTCCTGAGGTTGAGGTGTTCTTGTGCTTGGTGTGCTAAGGGTCAGGGTGAGATGTCTCTGAAATCTCCCCTCTACGGTGGTGGCTAGTTCTACTTATATAGGCCTTGGTCCTCTCCCCAAATATTGAGCGGGAAGGGAGCCAACAATGGCGGCCAATTTGAAAGGGGACAACTAGTACAAGCTATCCTGACAAAAGGTGGTCTTCGCCTGCCAAAGGTTCTGGTGGTGACGCCATCCTGGGCTCCATGGTGACCCCCGTCCTGCCGTCCTTCTTGCCTTGGTCTCATTGCATCGATATGGAAACCTTTGCCTGATGCCTCGGTACTTCGTGCCTGCACTTTCCCCCTTGGTACCAAAGAGGAAAAAAGGATGCTGCGTGCACTGGCGCCCGCCTGGTGTCGATCATCATGGCTCACGTCATGTGAGCCTCGCGAGGTTTGCCCCGCCTTGATATCTCTGCCCCACGCGAGGTAGCCAAGTGAGGCCGCTCCTGGGGAGGTCTTGCGTCGTCCGCCTCGCGAGGCTTGGCCCCTCGCGAGGGTCTTGAATGCCTTGTTGATGATGATGGGCCGTACAGACCTGCCAGCACAGCCACGCCATGGGCCGCAGGCAGGCAAATCTGGGGACCCCCGTTCCCAGAACGCCGACAGTAGCCCCCGGGCCCAAGGCGCGCTCGGGCTTGGCTTCGAGGCGAAGCCAAAGGATCAAGAGCGGAGTGCCGCGGGCCCCAAAAGCCTGTGGCCTCGGTTGACGCGTGGCAGTTGATTGGTCGTGGGTGTCTCTGCTTCCCCACGCCGCCTCAGCAACTGCCCAACTTGACAAGTCCCTGTGACATGCAAGGAAAATCATCATTACCTGTGATCGTGGGAGACGCCGGTTGGCCTTCTTCCGCTATAAATGGGGAGGGGAGGCGGAGCCCCCATCGCCCATCTCTTCTTGGTTCATTGCCTTCCTCCTCCTTGCTCCTCCGCTTGCAGCAATGGCGCCCATCCGAAGGTTCTCCGCCGAAGAGAAAGGAAAGGCCCCCCGTGATGATCCAGAGCTGCTTCCACCGAAGAAGAGGTCGGTTCACCGTCGCAACGAAGCGATGATGCAGGTGGTGACGAGGCCCTGGTGTGAGCGGCCTCCTCCAGGGTATCCGCTACCCTTGTACGCCAGAGCCGAGGGCTCAGGAAGGTGGAGCGACGAGCGGCGGCGCCCGCGCCGCGATCGTGGTCGCCACACCGTGGGGACACACGCCGTCGCCCCAGGGATCCATGTCGCGGACTCGTCGCGTGACTTCGTGCTGTGGGAGGCGATGCCACCAAGCACCTGGATACACCTCCCTCCGTTCTTCGCCGCCGAGGCACCGCTGAGGGGCGTTTGTGAACTTTGGCTACAGCATGCCGACTGCAATGCCCCAGTAACCAGAGCGGAGATTGGAACCGTCGTCTCTGGGGAGATCTTCCTGACCCGAGGCTGGGGTGAGATTGCCTGGGTCTGCCGTGCGGAGGGCGCCCTCGCGATCCACTTCGAGTACGACGGCGCCTCCATGCTGTTCTTCAAGGTCTTCGACAAGGAAGGCCGCCGCTTGGAGTGCTGCCCTGAAGGAGGTCACCAGGACGACGTCGCGGCAGGCGTGGGGCCATCCACTGGTCCTGCCTGCAGCTCCTCCAGCGACAGCGGCGACTCATGGTGGTCTAGTGACTCTCCTGAGCCCTTGACGCCTCCAGAGACGAGCGACGACAGCTACGTGCCGCCAAGCTCCCGCCGAGCCTGGAGCAGGGCCGTGGCGCCCAGCCGCCGCCGCTGATCTAGATGGGGTCGGCGCCGGCCTCCCGTGGCCCACTGTTGATGATGACGTCCGCCACGGGAGGCTGTAGACAGGATTCCTCTTAGTTCTTGTTCTGGTTCCCTGCGAAGAATCATGAAGTACCCCGTGGGGGCGCGTAAAGGGTCTGTAATGTCTTTTGCATATATATGGTCCTTGTTATGGAATTTCGTTGGTGCATATCCTGCCGAGGCTCGACCTCCCTTTTCCAATCCTGCGTCGGCTTGATGCTCTACGCTGACAGGTCCCGGTCCCCAGGCAGGCTGTAACCGTCACTGGTATGCCAGGTCGCGATGCCGTGGTCAAGGCCAGGAGGTGATCGGCTCGAGGTCCAGTAAGAGCCCCTGAGGCGCGATGCTCAGGAGTTCCCCTTTAGCACTCAAGCGGCTGCCTTAGAATGGGAAAGGAAGAGAGTATCGCCACAGCAGGGCAGCAGAAAGAGTAAGGCCCGCTCCGGCTCGGTCTCCCCTTTCTATCCTCGTGACGGCTTGGTGCTCTACGCTGACAGGTCCCGGTCCCCAGGCAGGCTGCAGCCGTCGCTGGTATGCCAGGTCGCGATGCCGTGGTCAAGGCCAGGTGGAAGCCCTGCTGAAGAGGTTCCGCGGCTTTGCCTCCGCACCCTTGTCCAGCGATCCCGCCGATCCTGCGGCTGGTGGTGCAGGTGCAGGCAACATTACCCAAGGAGGAGCTCCTTCTGTAGGCGATGGCAGTGTCCAGGGGTGACCTGCGACTACTCTCCTGTTTCACTCCTGTAATATGCATCATGCCTCATGGAGGCGTTAAACTTTCATTTGGTATTGCGAGGACAATATGCTTTGTAATATTTGCTTCAAGATTTTGCAATTTTCTTCCTATCCGCTTTGTGTTCTGCGTCGGCACAGCCCGGCCCCGCGCATACCTCAACCGCCGTTGGTCCGACCGGAGACCAGGACTGACCAAGGAGTGAGGGGCTAGGTGACCAGTTAGGCTCCTGAGTCGCGATGCTCAGGAGTCCCCCTTGACGCGCAAACAGCTTACGGGAAGAGGACGTGAGGATGGATTAATGTTCTACGTCGGCAGAGCCCGGCCCCGCGCATACCTCAACCGCCATTGGGCCGACCGGAGACCAGGACGAACCAAGGAGTGAGGGGCTACGTGACCAGTTAGGCTCCTGAGTCCCGATGCTCAGGAATCCCCCTTGACGCACAAACAATTTCCACACCCGCCCTCGCCGACGCCTCGGGAGGGGCGTGCGACGACCAGGTCCAGGAGACCTGTTTGAGCGGCTTGCGCTTGGGCGTGGCCCGAGCACAACCCCTTGGTCCGGGAGGCCTGGTTGGGTGGCGTACGCTTGGGCGTGACCCGAGCGCAGCCACCATGTCCAGCCCCCTCGCGCGGCTCTCCCGAGGGGAGGCGTTGCAGTGAGGCCGGATGCTGAGCTCTAGGGCTCCCTGAGGTTGGTACGACCGTGGAGTTGCCCTTAGTTGTTTATCACCAGCGCGGAGCATAGTGCTTCCACTTGTGCACGGGCATAGCCGCTCCTCGGCAGTGTCGACGGCCATCGTGGAGCATGGTGCTTCCACTTGTGCGTGGGAGGGGGGGCCCCTCCGGGAGGAGCCCCCGGGGCGTGTACAGCCCCGCCCTGACACGTGGCTTGCATGGCAGGGCCGCGAGGTGTATCTGGGCACTCGTGAGCCAGCGCGGGACTCACGAGGCCCTACCTCAAGGCGGGTTGCGCCCGGCCTTGAATCCTTGATAGCTGTGCGTTCCTGCGAGATGGTTAGGTGCAAGCGCTCTACGTCCTCAGGTCCCGGCCCTCGAGCGAGCTCAGCCTCCGCTGGCATGCCAGGTCGCGATGCCGTGGTCAAGGCCAGGGGATGAGGGCTGGAGAGCTAGTAAGAGCTCCTGAGTCACGATGCTCAGGAGCCCCCTTTTAACGCGCAAGCGAATTGCATGGTAGAGGGGAGGACCCGTGGCAGGTGGTAATAGGGTGGATCAAGCATGGAAGGCAAATCACCTTGGTTAAATGCATAAAGATACATGCCACCGGGTCAGGCCTGAGCGGCTTGGGGATGGTGCAGCCCGAGGGGCGCCTCCAACAGGGTAAACTAAAAGCATAAGCAAAAGAGATACATGCCACAGGGACGGACCCACGCGGCCTGGGAATAATGCAGCCCGAGGGGCGCTCCCAGCTAAACGAACTTGGAAAATGTTACCTGGTTCTGTCGACGAAGGATAGTTGGTGCAGCTGAAGGCACGCGGCGAAGGGGCCGTTCCTCACGAGCCACCGGGGCCCTGAGCCTCGGGAGGCTCTGGGGGCTCAGGTGGTTCCCTGAGGACCGTCTCCATCTCTGCCAGGACGGCGTGGTGCCTGGCCTCCTGAGACACCAGGATACGCTACAGGTTGCGCTGATAGGCTGACGACACGCTCGGCAAGCCGAAGGGCATGCAAACATAGCTGTGTGGTGGAACCTCACAACAGCCCACACGCGAAGGCCGGAAAAGCTCTTGAGATGTGGCCCTGTTGAGCCCTGGTACGTCGACGCAGATGCGCAGCCCGGCATCCTCGCCTAGATAGGGTGCTGTGCCTCGTGAGCGGCGGTCGCTGCACATGGCCCTTGCGTCTTGCAGTTCCTGAGTGATCTTGGTGATGAACACCTGAGCGGTGGGCGCTCCTTGCCCTGTGTTCTCCTGAGGAAAACGTGTCACGAAGCACGCCTCCAAGTGGTGCCCGAGCGCCTCCCTCGCGATGTTGGCAAGGTATGAGGCCCTCCAGAAGAGAGCCCCCGAGCCCTGCCCGAGGAGGGCGCTGGGCACGCCTTCCTATGCGATGGAGGGAGGCGCCCCTAGAGCGGGCACTGATCCTGACGAGGTTCCAGCCGCGACGGCACCCTCCTGAGGTCTGGCACGGCGCAATTGCTTCTTCTTCTTTGGAATGGTCTCGGAAGGATCCTCGCTCTTGCTATCGGGATCGTCGATTACGACAACTTGAAAGGCGCGCTCGAGGGAGCACACCGCGTCCCTCTCTTCGCACGGTACTGTGATGATTCCGCCGCTCCATGGCATCTTGAGGACATTGTAACCATGGTGTGTCACCGCCATGAACTTGGCCAGGGCTGGATATCCAAGGATGGCGTTGTATGGCAGACGGATGTGCGCGACATCGAAGTCAATGAGCTCGGTGCGGTAGTTCTTGCGTTCCCCAAAGGTGACAGGGAGGCGGACCTTCCCTATTGGTGTGGTGGAACCGTCGGTCACTCCTAAGAAAGGCTTGGTAGGCTGAAGCTGCTCATATGGCACTTGGAGGTTGTCGAACGTGTCGATGGACAGGACGTTGAGCCCTATGCCACCGTCGATGAGGGTCTTGGTAACTTGCACGTTGCTGATGACAGGTGAACAAAGCATGGGAGGGCGCCAGCGATGGCTGCGCATTTGAGCTGATCTGCCGAGCTGAAGGTGATGGCGCACTGGGACAACCTGAGCGGGCGCGTGGCCTCGAGCTTGGGGACGACTGCATTCACCTCACGAGCGAACTGTTTGAAGCTAGGCTGCAAGGCTGGGGCCTATGCGCCACCCAAGATGCAGGCGATTGCGCGCGGCTCCTTGAAGCCCGCAGCCCCCTCGTCTTGATGGTGGTCGTCATTCCTTCTTGGCGGTGGCGGCAGCGGGGGAAGACCGGCATTGCCCTAAGGGCGATCCACACGAGGCTGGTCCCTCCAGGCGCCCTCGCGAGGATGATCCTGCCAGCGGTCCTCACGAGGCCTGTCGCGCCACTCCTGGTGCGGGCCACGGTCATCCCAGCGTCTGCCTTCACGTCCTCCTCCTCGGCCGTAGCCCCAGTCGCTGCGCTCGGGGCGTCGACCGAAACGTCCTTCACGAATGGCTCTGAGTTCTTGACAGTCACTGGTGTTGTGGGTGTTCAGGTTGTCGAAGGCGCAGAATGGTCGGCTGTTCTTGGACAACTCGGGCTGGTCTCTGCCTCGCTTGGTGTCCGGCTCCGCTGCGAGCACGGCTACTTCTTTGCGCTTCACGTCCTTGGCTTTGGCCTTCTTATCCTCTACGCCCGCAGCTGGCAGCTGGAGGAGGGAAAGGCGCCCCTCCTTAGCCCTTGCGCACTTGGTCGCTAGGTTGAACAGCTCCTGAGATGTGCACAGTTCCTCGTGGATAGCGAGCTCCTCCTTCATCTTGATGTTGCGGACGCCGCCAGAGAACGCAGAGATGATGGCCTCATCCGTAACCTTGGGGATCTCTTGAGGCGAGTGTTGTTGAAGCGCTGGATGTACTTCTGGAGGGTCTCTCCCGGTTGTTGCTTGATGCGGCGCAGGTCACCCGCGACAACCGGGCGATCGCGAGTGCCCTAGAAGTTGGTGATGAAGCGGTCGCGCATCTCGTCCCGGGAGGAGATCGAGCCGTGCGGCAGGTTCAGGAGCCAGGAGCGGGCACCATCCTTGAGAGCCATAGGAAACCAGTTCGCCATGACTTTCTCGTGGCCGTTGGCCACTTCAATGCTCAGCTTGTAGAGCCTGCAGGAACTCCGCGGGGTCGGGGGTGCCGTCGTAGCGAGGAGGCAGATCCGGCTTGAACTTGCCCGGCCACGCGACGCTACGAAGCTCGGGAGTGAAGGCCTGGCAGCCGGCCGTGGTCGCCGGGGCCCATCTCGGAGGTGGAGATTGGACTTGATGAGGCCTGCGCGCCGCCGCTGTGGGTGGCGCGCGGGCATGGCGAGGCGGCGTGGGGAGCGCAGGTGCAGCTTCTCGCGGCCGAGGAATCTCTTGGCATCTTCTCTCTTCGCGAGCGGGCACCGGGCGTGGTGGATCGCGCCGTGGGGCCGCGCGCCTTGGCACCAAGGCACCGTCTTTGGGCAGAGGTGGCGGAGGCGCTCCACGAGCCACGTCGTGTGGCTGGAGGAGGGCGAGGCAGAGAGGGGGTTGGCGCTGGGGAGCCCCGTGCTGTCGGTGTCAAAACCAGCGGATCTCAGGTAGGGCGTCCTGAACTGTGCCAGCCATGACGAAGCCGCCTAGTCGGATAGTTGTCCTACAGCTAGGGCTCCGCCAAGTAATGTTGT
This sequence comes from Triticum urartu, assembly GCF_003073215.2. Taxonomy (NCBI): domain Eukaryota; kingdom Viridiplantae; phylum Streptophyta; class Magnoliopsida; order Poales; family Poaceae; genus Triticum; species Triticum urartu. The sequence continues at coordinate 67,201,028 of NC_053024.1, read as the reverse complement.
ACTTGACAACAAGATGAGCCATCAAGCCTTATCGTGGCGGCATAGTGGAACTCTCAATGAAAGCACCAATGTCGGTGTCAAAACCGAAAACCGGCGGATCTCGGGTAGGGGGTCCTGAACTGTGTGTCTAAGGCGGATGGTAACAGGAGGCGGGGGACACAATGTTTACCTAGGTTCGGGCCCTCTCGATGGAGGTAATACCCTACTTCCTGCTTGATTGATCTTGATGATATGAGTATTACAAGAGTTGACCTACCACGAGATCATAGAGGCTAAACCCTAGAAGCTAGCCTATGATTATGATTGTTGTTGTCCTACGGACTAAACCCTCCGGTTTATATAGACACCGGAGGGGGCTAGGGTTACACAGAGTCGGTTACAAGGGAGGAGATCTACATATCCGAATTGCCAAGCTTGCCTTCCACGCAAAGAAAGGAGAGTCCCACCCGGACACGGGACGAAGTCTTCAATCTTGTATCTTCATAGTCCAATAGTCTGACCAAAGGATATAGTCTGGCTGTCCGGGGACCCCCTAATCCAGGACTCCCTCAGTAGCCCCTGAACCAGGCTTCCATGACAATGAGTCTAGCGCGGAGATCGTCTTCGGCATTGCAAGGCGGGTTCTTCTCCAAATTCTGAATACCTGTCGAGTAGTGTTTGACTTCCAATGAATGTTGCACTCCTTGGCTTCTGCGCCTAATAATGGCTATCCTCCACGTGTCGAGCGAATGCGAGAAGTCGGGGCATTTTTACACTTGCCACCCTAACCATGTGAGTAAATCGTCTATTTAAAGAGACGGGGATCCTCAGATCCAGATCACACCATCCTCCCATAGCAAGTATCCATCGGAGCACTCCTGGAAAAATTCCATCCCATCATGGCCGGCCATTGCAGCTCCTCCTCTAGCTCCCATAGCCCTAAGTCAAGCGATTGGAAGAAGTGTTTCGTCCCCCACAGCCAATTAGTAGTGTTACAGACCTAGGGGTTTCTCCCTCCAGTGTATATGGTCCCTGTTCGAGCCGGACTTGCCACCTACAACGGTAGGGAGCAAGCAGAGAGCTTTCCCAACCCATCCATGGGGGAGCGGGTATGCCTTGTCCCTTACTTATTAAGGGGGCTTGGATTTCCAATCCATCAGTTCCTCCACGGGCTCCTGGAGTTCTATGGCCTCCAGCTGCATAACTTTACTCCCGCCTCCATATTACACATCGCTGGCTACGTCGCCTTTTGCGAGCTGTTTTTGGGCTCTAAAGCTCATTTCGAGCTATGGAAAAGGCTATTCTGCCTCGTACCCCGTACACAGGAGGGGTCAATATATCAAGTGGGCGGAGCTGAGATATGGTGCATCGCCGGGACCGGATACCTGTCCGGTACTCCGAAGAAGACATCCGAAGACTGGCCTTCGGAGTGGTTTTATATGGAGGACGTCCCCCTTCCGGACCCTTTTCGGATGGGCCTTCCTGAGTTCAATAACGCCCCTTTGAAGAAACGCCGCAGCTGGCGCTCTCGGAGCCCCCATGAGGAAGATAACAGAGAGGTCCTTTACCTGATGGGCCGGATAAAAACGCTGGCCAAATCAGGATTGACAATAATCGAGGTTATGTCAATATGTATAATGCGGGGGGGGGGGGGGGGGGTGCAGCCACTTCAATATCGGGGACAACCCATGTGGCACTTTAATGGAGAAGACGATGCCACCCGCTGCGGTCGTAAGGGACCGGACTCCGTCGATGCTCTAGCGAAAATACTGTCCGATTTATATAAAGGAGAGGAAGAGGAGTTCATCCACATTAAGCCACGGGATGGATTCTCCATGTACAACCCCCCAAACTGGGTGAGCTGCTACTTTCCACTCCAGACCTTCCTGCATTCTTCGTCATAAGTATTTACCTTGCTATTTCATAGCAAGAACTGAGAAAAGCTGTGAGGGAGGTCCACATCCCGTCTCCACAACCAGAGGACCCTGACCGGGCCCTCAACCCCGGACTCGAAGAAGATCCGGACAAATTTGTGGAGCTCATTGATAGGACGTTTTATCAATTAAGCTACAACGGTGCCTTGGTGGCCATCATAGCCGATTATCCTGGACTGCTCCCTGCATCACATGTAAGTAAAACCGGAGTCCCAACTTCCGAGAAGGATCCCCTTTTTTCCACACTTCACCTATGGCACACATATGGTGTCTTACAGGGAAGGCCCTCGAGACGCCATGCCGAACCCGAAGTGACTCACCAACAAGGGGCACCGAAGCCGGGTAGGATTAAAAGGAAGGCGGTCAGGACTGAGACGCCGTTGCAGAGGTATGAAAAAGAACCCCGCTCCGTGGTTGTCGTCTATTAAAATATAATAACATCCATGGTTCCTGGCAGGAAAAATGCTCGCCGGACCATATCCGGAGAGCCTGCTGGCCAAGCCTCCACCAGCTTGGCTCCAGAGCCAGACTTAGAGGCAGACGCTGACGCGGGGCCAACACCGGATGTTCCTCCTACATAGGATGCAGATAGGCTGTCCGCTACGAATTCCAAAGTGAAGAGTGCCATGAATCACAGGCGTCGCCGGGCCGTACTCCGCGATGCTTGTTTCTCTCAAGAGGCGTTTGACGCCTTCAACTCAGGAGATGCGTACATCCGAGCTGCTCAAAATGGTCTTGCCCGAGCCACGGACCAGTATGTAAAGGATATATGGGTAAGAAAATCTAATAATTATGTATATCAGTAGCCCCTGAGACTTGAAACAGTTGGCACAACTGATTTAAGGATCATTGTGTACATAGGTTCTTACGGAGAAGAATACCCAGTTATCTCAAGAGCTGGAGGAGTGCAAAGCCCAGCTACAGGCCGTAGTTGCCGCAATAAAGGAGTCCAAGAAGGCCCCATCTAGTAACACTTGTTTCTATCTAAAAGAATGACATGTACCAGTTAGTATTCGGCATGCATGCAAATCTATCAATAGATTCTGCAGATGATCCCGGAGTGAATTCGGAGGTCGTGCGAGAGGATGGGCAACATGCTCAACGACATCTAAAGGCTGGCGAGCGCATGCTTGCTTAGGTTAGGCGGGAGGAAAACGATCTCCAACATGCCAATACCCGGCTGGGCGTTGAACTGAAAGATGTTCGGGCCCAGCTTGCTGACTCCGTAAAGGAGAATAAGAGGCTTTGACGCGGCATTTTTAGTAAGTGCTTGGACGAACTTTTATAGAGTTCGGCGAAGAAACCGGCTAACAGAGTTATATCTGTAGGTATGCTGACGGGTCGTCCCACGGAGGAGATGCCCGGGTCTGCGGGTGATCTTCTGCCAGAGCTCTCACAACTGCACGAACAAGTTCGGCAGGTGATGCAGGGCATTGCCCAAGCCTTGTGGCCATCCGCCTCCCTGCCAGGAGGCATGGGGAGCTTGTAGAGATGCTCAAGGGAGCACGGCGGCGCTTCCAATTATGGAAGGTATCAGCCTGCCGACAAGGCGCAAGGGAAGCCTGGGCCATGGTGAAGACGCGATATACCAAGGCTGACCCGAACCACATGGCCGAGGTCGGACCCGTGGGGTCTGATGGGAAAGACATCCCCGTCAGTTTGGTGTATGACCAGGTGAAATTAGCCGCAAAGTATTCCCAACAGGATTGTAGGCTAGACGGCCTGTTGGATGGTATAGAACAAGAATTTAGTCAGTCTAAGTGACTGTGTACTTCAAGTGACATATGTTGTCTCTAGCCGGATTGTAAATCATTTGTCATGGCGGACCTTTTTGCTTCGACCTCCGGACCCGACAGTCCGGAGTGTATCCGAATACCTGCTCAGTTATGTAAAAACCGGGGTACGCGTGGAAACCAGGCATAGGGGTCATAAGGGTTTGAACACACAAGTATCCAACTAGCTATGTTATATTACGTGGATAGTAAGAAACATCTTCCAGGGATAATAGTTCCGTTAAGGGTTCCTTTCCCTGGGTACACATGCATTAATGTGCATGTCCGAACTGCGAAAAGAGACGCAGGATATAAACATCTGGGGGCATGTATTACAATAAATAAAAGTCATCTTTTGTTCACCGACCGAATATTCCCTTAAGAACGCTAGCTTTTAGCTTCACCCAGTCTGAGGTACACATCTGGCTGACCCGGCAGTAACAATCGCAGAGGTGCTCCCCTTATGCCCTAGCCGAATTAACAGGAACGTAGGGCATAAACACAAGAGCCAGGCAACCCAGCTTGGCCAAAACTTAAGTCATATCGATGCATATAACGGCGAAGAAAAGGTACATGTGGAAAAGTAACACATGTGCGGGGGGCATAGAGCCCAGAACATAGTTATATTAAGCTTCTTTATAAGAAGCCCCCAGGTATAATGAGCATGCCTAGCGTGTCAAGATTGTGTAGTCAAGACACATTTTAACCTTTTAAGGCCGTGAAGAAAAAGGGAAGAAAGAAAGAAAGAAAAGACAGATAACGGATATATAAAAAATTGACGGAGGTAAGGAGACGAACACAGAGTCCGGCACTAGGCGTAGAACCTTCGGAGTCTGGCTGCGTTCCATGGGTTTGGCTCGAGTCGATTGTCCGATGCATCCCGAAGACGGCACGCTCCACCGGTCAGAACTTTGTCAATAACGAAGGGACCTTCCCATTTGGGCTTGAGCTTGTTCTTTTTCTTCTCCGGTAGGCGTAGAACGAGTTCGCCAATGTTATTAGTTTTGGCCCGTACTTCTTTGCTTTGATACCGCCTAGCCTGTTGCTGATAGAATGCGGAGCGGGCTTTTGCCACCTCACGCTCCTCCTCCAGGGCGTCCAAACTGTCCTGCCGATCAAGCTCGGCTTCTTTCTCTTCGTACATGCGCACTCGAGGTGAGTCATGAATGATGTCGTAGGGCAGTACCGCCTGTGCGCCGTACACCATAAAGAACGGTGTGTATCCGGTAGTGCGATTCGGCATGGTCTGCAGCCCCCATAGTACGGAGTCAAGCTCCTCCACCTAGTGCGTATCTGATTTCTTCAAGGATCGCACTAATCTGGGTTTAATGCCGCTCATGATAAGACCATTTTCTCGCTCAACTTGACCGTTAGTTTGCGGGTGATAGACAGAGGCATAATCGAGCTTAATGCCCATGTCGCTGCACCAAGTTTTTACATCGTCGGCTGTAAAGTTCGAGCCATTATCGGTGATGATGCTATTGGGGACGCCGTAACGGTGTAAACCCCAGATATGAAGTCTATCACTGGTCCGGACTCGACCATTTTAATTGGTTTGGCTTCTATCCATTTGGTGAATTTATCCACCATGACCAATAGGTATTTTTTCTTATGGCTTCCCCCTTTAAGGGGTCCGACCATATCAAGCCCCCAGACCGCAAAGGGCCAAGTAATGGGGATTGTTTGGAGAGCGGTAGGTGGCATATGGCTTTGGTTTGCAAAAAGCTGGCAACCAACGCAATGTTGAACGAGGTCCTGTGCGTCTGCTCGGGCCGTTGGCCAGTAAAAACCTGTAAGGAAGGCCTTGCTTACAAGGGCCCGAGCTGCGGTGTGGTGGCCGCCAAGTCCAACATGAATTTCTGCCAAAATTTGCCGTCCTTCCTCTTCGGACATGCGCCTTTGAAGTACTCCGGTAGTGCTTTTCTTATAAAGCTCTCCCTCGTGGACCTTGTAGGCTTTAGACCGCCGCACAATGCAACGTGCCTCGTTTGGGTCATCAGGGAGTTCTTGCCTAGTTAGGTAAGCCAAGAAGGGATCTGTCCACGGGGCGATGACAGCCATAATCACGTGGGTCGAAGGTGTTATTTTGGTGGTAGAGCCTCCGATTTTGTCAGAGTGTTCGGGATCTGGTGTTGTGGCCAGATCCGGAATGTTTTTGCCAGTCTCCCCTTTCCATACCATGGATGGCTTAAACAGCCTTTCCAAGAAGATATTAGGTGGGACAGGGTCGCGCTTAGCGCCGATGCGGGCGAGGATATCCGCCGCTTGATTGTTTTCTCGGGCCACATGGTGGAATTCGAGGCCCTCGAACCGAGCTGACATTTTGAGGACGGCGTTGCGGTAAGCCGCCATTTTTGGGTCCTTGGCATCAAAGTCCCCATTTATTTGAGATATTGCAAGGTTCGAATCCCCCCGCACCTCTAGGCGTTGAATTCCCATGGAGACTGCCATCCGGAGACCATGCAACAGGGCCTCATATTCTGCTGCAGTGTTGGAGTCTGTGTATATATTTGGAGTACGTATTGGACTGTATCTTCGGTGGGGGATGTCAAGACGACGCCTGCCCCCAGACCAGCCAGCATCTTAGAGCCGTCAAAGTGCATGACCCAATTGGAGTACGTGCCGTACTCTTTAGGGAGTTCGGCTTCCATCCATTCAGCGACAGAATCAGCCATTACTTGCGACTTAATGGCTCGCCGTGGTTTATATGTTATGTCGAACGGGAGGAGCTCGATAGCCCATTTAGCAATCCGGCTCGTGGCATCACGGTTATTTATTATGTCATTGAGTGGTACTTCGAAGGCCACCGTAACCGAACACTCTTGAAAGTAGTGTCGTAGTTCCCGGGATGCCATGAAGACCGCGTGTGATATCTTTTGATAGTGTAGGTACCGTGATTTGCATGGAGTGAGGACGGTGGATACGTAGTATACCCGCTTTTGAAACGGGAACTTATGTCCGTCCGTCTCTCGTTCGACGATGAGCACCGCGCTTACAACTTGGTGTGTTGCCGCTATATATAACAACATTGGTTCGCCGACATTTGGCGCGGCCAACATTGGGTTGGTGGCCAATAAGGATTTTATTTCTTCCAATCCGTCCGTGGCCGCATCCGTCCACTCAAAGTGTTCGGTGCGTCAAACAAGGCGATAAAGAGGTAGTGCCTTTTCTCCTAATCGGGAGATAAAGTGGCTTAAGGCAGGCACGCATCCAGTTAACTTCTGGATTTGCTTGAGGTCTGTTGGGATAGCCAACTATGACAAATCTCGGATTTTAGCCGGATTTGCTTCAATTCCTCTATTGGAGACGATGAAGCCTAAGAGCTTTCCGGCGGGCACGCAGAAAACACATTTTTCTGGATTGAGCTTGATGTCATATGTTCGGAGATTGTCGAACGTGAGCCTCAAGTCGTCTATTAAGGATTCGACGTGTCTTGTTTTAATGACCACATCGTCCACGTATGCCTCCACTATTTTGCCGATTTGTGTTTCCAGGCATGTCTGAATCATGCGTTGTTAGGTTGCACCGGCGTTTTTGAGCCCGAAAGGTATGGTGTTAAAACAGAAGGGGCCGTATGGAGTGATGAATACCGTTGCGGCTTGATCGGGCTCCGCCATCTTAATTTGATGGTATCCAGAGTATGCGTCGAGGAAGCACAATGAGTCGTGTCCTGCGGTAGCGTCGATAATTTGATCGATGTGGGGGAGGGGGAAGGGATCCTTGGGGCATGCTTTGTTAAGGTCCTTGAAATCGACACATAGGCGCCAGGATTTTTCCTTCTTTGGTACCATCACCAGGTTTGCTAGCCAGTACGGATGTTTTATTTCTCCAATGAATCCGGCCTCGAGTAACTTGGCTAGCTCTTCTACCATGGCTTGTCGCTTAGGCTCAGAGAAATGCCAAAGAGTTTGCTTGACCGGCTTGAACCCCTTTAGGATGTTAAGCCTATGCTCGGCCAGCCTGCGTGGGATTCCTGGCATGTCTGAAGGATGCCAGGCGAAGATGTCCCAATTCTCGCACAAGAACTCCCGCAGTGCGGCGTCTGTTGTAGGGTTCAGCTGTGCCCCGATGGATGTTGTTTTTGTAGGGTCCGTTGGGTGGACCTGGAATTTGGCTATTTCACCTGCTAGTTTGAAAGGGGTGGACTTGGGTCTTTTGTCGAGTATCACATCATCCCTGTCCACCATGGAGCGTAGCGCAGTTAGTTCTTCGGCCGTAAGGGCTTCGGATAACGCCTCAAGGGCTAGTGCGGTGGTTTTATTTTTGATGCGGAGTGCTATGTCCGGATCACTAGCCAGAGTGATGATTCCATTGGGCCCGGGCATTGCTTCAACCGTAATGGGGTATAGCTTGGAAGATCGTGAATGCCTCCTGCCCTAAAAGGGCGTGGTATCCGCTACTGAACGGGGCCACTTGGAATGTGATTTCTTCGGACCTATAATTCTCCGACGTGCCGAATACCACATCTAGTGTGATTTTTCCCGCACATCGTGCCTCCCGACAAGCATGATTCCTCTGAAGGCCATGCTGCTTTGCTCAATGCGGCTCTTGTCTATTTCCATTTTGCTAAGAGTTTCCTCGTAGATGAGGTTTAATCCGCTGCCACCGTCCATGAGCACTTTAGTAAGCCGGAAACCGTCCACAATTGGACTAAGGACCAAAGCGGCTGGTGCTCGTGCTGTTTGGAATTGAGGTTCGTCAATGGCATTGAAGGTTATGGCCATGTCGTTCCATGGATTTATTGCTGCAACGTGGCAGGCTTCGGCAACGCTGCGGAGTGTTCGCTTGTGCCTATTATTTGAGGCGAAGGTCTTGAAGACTGTCAATACTGTATTGTTATTTTCCACGGGATGGTGATCTGTTGTATTGTTGATGAGGATTACCTCGCCGCTCTTTCCACCTGCCGGAGTATCCGACATGCTCTATGGCTGTGTGTTGGCATGGTATCCGCTGTACTGTGAATTTTGCATGGCCCATTGAGCCATCCCTCCAATACAGTTCTACGCCCTGTAGTGGGCTTTTGTTTCTTTGTAATTGAATCGGGTGACTTACGAGAGTACACCCCTTTAGTTCGGACGGGGGGGGGGGGTTTAGTGAGAGCCGGAGGGTCCCAGAATTTTGTTTGGGTTTTCCATGCGCTTTCCATAACATAGTACATCCGTACTATGGCCGCCAAGTCAGCAAAGTGTGCTATGTCATGACGACTTATGGCGTTGAGGATTACCTTGTCTGTGCAATTTTTGCAAAAGAATGAAATTGCGTCTTCCTCGCGACAGTCCTTGACCTTGATCATTACAAGGAGGAATCTGTCCCAATAGTGACATGCTGTCTCTTGGGGCTCTTGTCTAATGTGAGAAAGATCACTTGAGTCTGGGTGGGTGGGCAGATTTAGGTCCGAACCCTGACCCGATCTGAAACCCAGGGGCGGAGGAGTTTCTGAGCTTGGCAGTTCAGACTCCGGGATGTTGCCCAATAGTTCTGGCCCGCTGTCTGATTATAGGTTCGAAGCTTGGGCCATGTCCTCCCGTGGACGGGTATCCGACTTGGAGAGCTCGGGAATCTGGACATAGTTTGTCCTCAAAATAGAGGAAGAATTGCTACATTGCTCCTCCACCACCGCTATTTGATCGGTGACCATCGGAGAGTTAATCTCCCTTTGGTCGGGTTTAAGCCCGATCCGATCATAGTCCGTTGCGACTCCCAGGGCGGCGATGCGATCCAAGAGCTCGTTCAAGGAAGAGAGCTCTATTGGATCCATCTTCTCGGCGAATCCTGAGCCGACGTGGAGGCTGTTTTTGATGTCCCGAGAAGTCATCGTCGGTGCGACGGCCGAACGGGCGGTCATGACGAAGCCGCCTAGTCGGATAGTTTGTCCTATAGCCAGGGCTCCGCCCGAAGTAATGTTTTCCTTGACAACAAGACGAGCCATCAAGCCTTATCGTGGCGGCACAGTGGAACTCTCAATGAAATAACAAATGTCGGTGTCAAAACTAAAAACCGGCGGATCTCGGGTAGGGGGTCCCGAACTATGCGTCTAAGGCAGATGGTAACAGGAGGCGGGGGACACAATGTTTACCCAGGTTCGGGCCCTCTCAATGGAGGTAATACCCTACTTCCTGCTTGATTGCTCTTGACGATATGAGTATTACAAGAGTTGATCTACCACGAGATCGTAGAGGCTAAACCCTAGAAGCTAGCCTATGATTATGATTGTTGTTGTCCTACGGACTAAACCCACCGGTTTATATAGACACCGGGGGGGGCTAGGGTTACACAAAGTCGGTTAAAGGGAGGAGATCTACATATTTGAATTGCCAAGTTTGCCTTCCACGCAAAGGAGAGTCCCACCCGGACATGGGACGAAGTCTTCAATCTTGTATCTTCATAGTCCAACAGTCCGGCCAAAGGATATAGTCCGGCTGTCCGGGGACCTCCTAATCCAGGACTCCCTCACCTGCGGCACGGACGAGCTCGGCGACGTGGTCGAGCCAGTCCTCGTAGGGGTCGTCGATTGGGCGGTAGCGCAGGAGCTCGTTCGCCATGAGGAGTGCGGCCTGCGCGTCTATGGGAGTGCGACGTGCGTGGGACAAGGAACCGGCCGGGGTCAGCTATGGGGTGGCGGTGCGGTCGTCCTGTTGCACCGTTGGGTGCAGCGAGGACGCTTGCTGCTCGTTCCCCGCTGGGCCAGTGGAGGCGTTGGTGGTAGGCGACGGGGAACGACGAGGTGGCTCACCAACGGGATCCGTCTGAGCAACACAGGTAGTGAGGGCAGGCCGGTGTTCAGCTCGAGCGCAGCGAGAATCTGCCATGGAGATGACGGAACGACGGAGCGATGGAGCGCCGACCGACGGAAGGGAAGCTACGGCGCACCCCTACCTGGCGCGCCAAATGTCGGATCACAGGTTCCGATAGACCCTTGAGTTTCGAACTCTGGGGTGTGCGCGAAGTTCTTTCCCTCCTGCCGATCTACGTCCTAGCATGCTAAGGTCTCGCGGACGAACTCGACACACTCGCAACACAAAAACACAAGGTTTATACTGGTTCGGGCCACCGTTGTGGTGTAATACCGTACTCCAGTGTGGTGGTGATGGATTGCCTTTTGGGCTGATGAAGAACAGTACAAGGGGAAGAACAGCCTCCTGAGGTTGAGGTGTTCTTGTGCTTGGTGTGCTAAGGGTCTGGGTGAGATGTCTCTGAAATCTCCCCCTACGGTGGTGGCTAGTTCTACTTATATAGGCCCTGGTCCTCTCCCCAAATATTGAGCGGGAAGGGAGCCAACAATGGCGGCCAATTTGAAAGGGGACATCTAGTACAAGCTATCCTGACAAAAGGTGGTCTTCGCCTGCCAAAGGTTCTAGTGGTGACGTCGTCCTGGGCTCCATGGTGACCCCCGTCCTGCCGTCCTTCTGGCCTTGGTCTCGTTGTAGCGATATGGAAACCTTTTCCCGATGCCTCGGTACTCCGCGCCTGCGCTTGCCCCCATGGTACCAAAGAGGAAACAAGGACGCCGCGCGCGCTGGCGCCCGCCTGGTGTCGATCGTCATGGCTCACGTCATGTGAGCCTCGCAAGGTTCGCCCCGCCTTGATATCTCCACCCCTCGCAAGGCAGCCTGATGAGGCCGCTCCTGAGGAGGTCTTGCGTCGTCCGCCTCACGAGTCTTGGCACCTCACGAGGGTCTTGAATGCCTTGTTGATGATGATGGGTCGTACAGACCTGCCAGCACAGCCACGCCATGGGCCGCAGGCAGGCAAGTCTGGGGACCCCTATTCCCAGAACGCCGACATATGCCTCCCACGGATTGATAAACCTTAGGTCATCCACTTGAGAGAAATTTGCTACTGTCCTACAAACCTCTGCACTTGGAGGCCCAATAACGTCTACAAGAAGAAAGTTGTGTAGTAGACATTAGCCTGCGGAAAAGAAACCTGAAAAGGATAAAAAGAAAAGTAAAAGTATGTGTGTCGAAGGAAGGTCAAGACATATTGTGGACCACAGTCTGGTTATGCCTCTATCTCTACCCATGGTATTTTTAGTACGTAGTTATGTACGCGAGGTACATATGCCGTCACTTGGTCGGGACTGAGACGGGGGTCGAACTGCTAATCGAGCTCCTGACGAGCTGGACTGTTCTGCCACAGAGTGGCCTGGACTCGTTTAGCAGTGTCCGGGAGCGTGGCCGCCGAATTAAGGTTCTGCTTATGAAGGCCGCTCTGTACCTCTGCTTCCAGGGCAGCAGTGTGCTCCTCAGTACGGAGGGAGCGCTCCGTGTTTCCATTGACTGTTATGACACCGCGTGGTCCGGGCATCTTGAGGTTGAGATAAGCATAGTGCGGCACCGCATTGAATCAGGCAAAGGCGATTCGTCCGAGCAATGCGTGATAGCCGCCGTGGAAGGGGACGATATCAAAGATTAGCTCTTCGCTTCGAAAGTTGTCCGAGCAGCGGGCCTCTACACCTGGTATAACTCCTTTAAAGGTAGTTTTGGTGGGCTTGATCCTTGATGGATCAATGCCCATTTTGCGCACTGTATCATGATAAAGCAGGTTGAGGTTGCTGCCGCCGTCCATGAGGACCAGTGCGGCTGAACCACCATGACGGATACTGGTCGGATGGTCCCTACGATCGAAGGTGATCATGCATGACGACCATGGGTTGAATTTTGGGGCGACTGGCTCTATCGCATAGACATCCCTCAGCGCGCGCTTGCGCTCCCTCTTGGGGATATGGGTAGCGTATATCATGTTCGCCATTTTGATTTGAGGGGGAAACTTCTTCTGGCCCCCTGCGTTCGGTGGACGGGGCTCCTCGTCGTCATTCTCGCTTTGCGACCCCTTCTCCTTGTCTTCGGCATTTAACTTGCTGGCATGTTTGAAGACCCAACAACTCCGGTGAGTATGATTGGCTGGTTTATCAGGGGTGCCATGGATCTGACATGGACGATCGAGTATGCGGTCCAGGCTGGAAGGGCCCTGATTATTTCTTTTATATGGCTTCTTCCGCTGACCGGACTTGGAGGCACTGAATCCAGCATTGACCGCCGTGTCATCGGTATTGCCACCGTTGCTTCAACACTTGTGTCTGTTGCGTCGGGGCTTGCCGTTGCTATTTCTGGCTTCCGAAGTGCCAGGTTCGCTTGCATTGTTATTGCTACGGGCTAGCCAGCTATCTTCGCCCGTGCAAAAGCGGGTCATAAGCGCCGTGAGGGTTGCCATGGACTTCGACTTTCCTTGGCCGAGGTGTCGGGCGTGCCATTCGTCTCGGATGCTATGTTTAAAGGCCGCTAGGGCTTCGGCATCTAGACAGTCGACGATCTGGTTCTTTTTGGTTAAGAACCTAGTCCAGAATTTCCTGGCTGACTCACCGAGCTGTTGAATTATGTGACTTAAGTCGTCGGCATCCGGAGGTCGAACATATGTACCTTGGAAGTTGTCAAGGAAGGCTTCTTCTAAGTCCTCCCACCTGCCAATGGAGTTTTCAGGAAGGCTGTTCAGCCAGTGCCGGGCTGGCCCCTTGAGTTTTAGGGGGAGGTATTTGATGGCATGAAGATCATCGCTGCAGGCCATATGAATATGGAGAATGAAGTCTTCAATCCATACCGCAGGATCTGTGGTTCCATCATATGATTCGATATTCACGGGTTTGAACCCTTCTGGGAATTCATGTTCCATTACTTCATCAGTGAAGTAGAGGGGGAGTGCGGTTCCTCTATATCGAGCCAGATCGTGACATAGTTCAGATGGAGTCCCTCTGCGGCTTTTGGCTCGGACGTGATTGTGCTTGCCATGTTCGGCTTGATAGCCATCATCATGCGTCGGGGCACGCCCTGCGATCCGTAGATCGATTTTTCTTGACCTGCTTTATTCTTCAGGTCCTGCCGCAGGTCATATGTGTATCCCTGAGCAGTTTTGTCTCTGCCTTTACGACGATGTAGGACGGGCCCGTGTTCGGCTTGAGTTGCCATTGTGTCCCGGTGATCGATCAGCTGCATTACGCACTCATGGTATGGGCTCAAGTGCCTCGTGATTGAATTGAGGTAGCAGTTTACGCTTCGGGTAACTTTTGGTTGGGCGCTTGAGGTCGTATTCTTCTGCTGCCAGGACGTCAGTCCATCTATCGTTGAGTTGATGTTGATCATCTTGAAGCTGCTGCTACTTCTTTTTCAGGCTCCTTGAAGTGGCTATTAGTCGTTTCTTAAAGCACTCCTGTTCGAGAGGTTCCTCAGGCACGATAACGTCTTCGTTGCCGAGGCTCACCTCATCCTCGGAGGGTGGAAGATAATTACTGTCCTCCGAGTCTTCGTTTGCAGTCTGTTCATCAGGGCTAACTCGCCCATCCTCCCGACCGTCTTGTTCGGAGTTTTGCTCGACGGGATTTTCTTGGTCTTCGGCATCATCTGGGGTGTTGTTTTCTCTCGTGCCGGTATTGCTGTCTTTGCTGTGGCGTGATTTAGAGCGGCGGCGTCGGCGCTTTTGTTGTATCTCGGTAGGTTTGTCCTCTACTGGATTCTTCTCTTTATCGCTACCACCCTCCTTGGGTGCATCCACCATGTACACGTCATACGAAGAGGTGGCCATCCAACGTTCGGTAAACGGTAGTTTTCGGCTTGCTCCTTGTAACGCCCTCGATGCGGCTATATCTCCTATGTGTCGAAGCACGACTTAGAAGCATAACCGCATTGAAAGCAATGTCGCAAGTGAGGTAATCTTCACACAACCCATGTAATACATAAGGGAAAGAGATACATAGTTGGCTTACAAGCGCCACTTCACACAATTACATGAATAAAGCATTACATCATCCAAATACAATCAAGGCCCGACTACGGAGCCTAAATAAAAGAAGACTACCCTAAAAGCGACAAGGTCCCCGATCGACCCCAACTGGGATCCACTACTGATCAACTAGAACGACATGTCACAAAGGACAAGATCTTCATCGAGCTCCTCCTTGAGCTTGGTTGCGTCATCTGCACGGTTCAACGGCACCTGCAAGCTTGTTTTGGAAGTATCTGTGAGCCACGGGGACTCAGCAATCTCGCACCCTCGCGATCAAGACTATTTAAGCTTATAGGTAAGGTAAAGGTATGAGGTGGAGCTGCAGCAAGCGACTAGCATATATGGTGGCTAACATACGCAAATGAGAGCGAGAAGAGAAGGCAAAGCATGTTCGAGAATCTATGATCAAGAGGTGATCCTAGAACAACCTACGTCAAGCATAACTCCAACACCGTGTTCACTTCCCGGACTCCGCCGGAAAGAGACCATCACGGTTACACACGCGGTTGAGGTATTTTAATTAAGGTCAACTTCAGGTTTTCTACAACCGGACGTTAACAAATTCCCATCTGCCCATAACCGCGGGCACGGCTTTTGAAAGTTCAAATCCCTGCAGGGGAGTCCCAACTTAGCCCATCACAAGCTCTCACGGTCAACGAAGGATATTCCTTCTAGCAGGAAGACCCGATCAGACTCGGAATCCCGGTTACAAGACACTTCGACAATGGTAAAACAAGACCAGCAAAGCCACCCAGATGTGCTGACAAATCCCGATAGGAGCTGCACATATCTCGTTCTCAGGGCACATCGGATGAGCAATACGTCGGGTAAGCCAGCCCATAGTTGCCCCTGGTAGCCTCGGACATCGCTCAGTTGGACCAACACTCAGAGGAGCACTGGCCCGGGGGGGTTAAAATAAAGATGACCCTTGAGTCTGCAGAACCCAAGGGAAAGAAAAGGCTAGGTGGCGAATGGTAAAACCAATGTTGGGCCATGCTGGAGGAGTTTTATTCAAGGCGAACTGTCAAGGGGTTCCCATTATAACCCAACCGCGTAAGGTACGGAAAATCCGGGAACATAACACCGATATGATGGAAACTAGGGCGGCAAGAGTGGAACAAAACACCAGGCATAAGGCCGAGCCTTCCACCCTTTACCAAGTATATAGATGCATTAATTAAATAAGAGATATTGTGATATCCCAACAAAATATCCATGTTCCAAACATGGAACAAGCTCCAATCTTCACCTGCAACTAACAACGCTATAAGAGGGGCTGAGCAAAGCGGTAACATAGCCAAACAACGGTTTGCTAGGACAAGGTGGGTTAGAGGCTTGGTTCAACAATATGGGAGGCATGATAAGCAAGTGGTAGGTATCGCAGCATAGGCATAGCAAAAGAGCGAGCAGCTAAGCAAGCAAAGATAGAAGTGATTTCGAGGGTATGGTCATCTTGCCTGAAATCCCGCAAGGAAGAAGAACGAGTCCCTGAAGAAGACAAACGGACATAGTCGAACGGTTCCTCACAAACGCGACGTTATCAGAACCAACCCGAAGAAGAAACACCGGAAAGAAGCAAACAACATAGTAAACAACCAACTCATCAACATGGCATGATGCACAATCGAGTATGATGCATGTCCGGTTTAATGAAGCATGGCATGGCAAAGTGCACAAACAATCCTACAAATTAAGTGGAGCTCAACATGCAACTCCGTTGCATATTAACGAAACACCACGTGACTTATTTAGTTCTCTCTTGTTTATGTACCCAACAATATTAAATGTTCTTAGCATGGCAAGAGGGTGAAGCATAATTAAACTACCTAACTAGGCAAGTTTAAATGAGGCCGGAACAACAAACCACAAGTCCGGAAACTCCTCATGGGCATATTTTAGATTTGGTGCTGTTCTACCCTAAACCATATTTTAGAGTTGTTAAACATGCAAAACAAGTACACCATGTTAAACTAGACATTTTTCTACCCCAAATGCATATAAAGTTTGTTACAAACCGAGCTACGGTTAAATAGTTATGAATTAAATTATTTTAACATGGCATAGGGACAAATTTAAACAAACATCATTTTAAACATCTTAAACATGGGTGAAAGTTGCATATTATTAAACTAGACAAAATTCTAGCCATTTTACATATAAAGTTTATTTAATTCCGATGCACGGTTCATGAGTTATTAAATGCATGATTCTTAAGGGGTTTTCTGTAAATATGCAGTACTCTGGATAAAAGACAAATTCACAGATCTGGAAAAAAAACCACACTGGGCCGAATCTGCTGGTTGGCCCAACAGTGCACAGGGGAGGCTGGGCGCGTCCTCACCTCGTTGGGCCGGATCTGGCCAGCGGCTGGGCCTCACCATGGGCTTTGGCCCAAGGCGGTGGAGAGGAAGGAGGCCCGCAGAGGGCGCGCTGGGCCGGCTTGCTTGGCTCGATCGAAAGGTTCGACGAAGCCTGGTCTCGCTCGTGTTCTGATGAAGCTGAAGCACGCAGCGGTTCGGTGCAGCGAAACATGGCAGCAGGGCGGCGACCGATCTTGAGAGCGACGCGGGAGGACTTGGCGCAACGGCTTCAGGGACTTGGCGAGGCTCCAGGACGGCGCAGCGGTGGATCCGGGCATGGGGAGAGGCGTGATGCAGGCGGGGTGTGGTCAACAGGAGCGGGGCGAGGCGCTGCTGTCTTCTTCTCTGAAGAAACAGAAACAACAGCAGGGGTTTGAAGCAGGGGCTCTCCGGCGAGGGCACCGGCGACCGGGGACGGGGCCTAGCTGCCGGGATCCGGCCGGAATGGGCAAGTGCGGCGGAGTGCCAGTCGGATCTGGTCGGGGATTGCGTGGATCCGTGGTGGACGGTGACGAACAGCGGGCGACGGGGTTCCTGCGCTCCACGGAAGAGAGAGCCATGAGAGGAGGAGGAGAAGCAAGATGGGGAGAAGGAAGGAGAGGGAAGCCGGGCACTGGCTTGGGTCGGGGCGACGCTTGCGAGGGTCAACGACGAGGACAGCGGGGCGGAGCAGTGGCTTGCGGGGGCTTCCTCTCCTCTCGATGGAGCTCGGGAACGAGGGCACGGGGAGGCAGCAGCCTCGGGCAGAGGAGGAAGAGGAAGGAGCTCCCGTGGCTTCACTTGCTGCTGCTGCTGGTAGCCGGTGGAGCTCGAGCGAGGTCCACCGAGGTGGCTTGGTGGTGTTGAGATCGAGGAGGAGGGGATCCTGAGAAAGAGGAGAGTAGGTGGAGTGGCGGCGGCGATGGGACAAACGGCCTAAATTTTAGGGTTGGTCAATATATATACGTTATTGGATTAGGTTAGGGGGTATTCGGTCCGTCCGATCATAATCGGGCGGTCGAGAAAAATAGACTAAGAAGTCCAATTAACAAAACGGAGACGTCTTGTAGATGTTTGGGGATGATCCAGACACAGCGGTGACGGAAGTCCAGTTCGGGTCCGGGGCAGCTTTCAGACGCGCGCGAGGAGGGCCGCGGGCTGACAAGAGAGGTTAGGTTGGACCTGACGGTAGGTAGTGGGCTTTGTAGACGGCCTAGAGAGGAAAGAGAGGGAAAGCCCGGCAACAGTTTTCGGAGACCGAAAACGTCCAACGTTAGACCGGCTATACTGCCGCTATAATTATCCGTTGGGGCATCAAACGATCTCCGAATGCGATGAAACTTGACAGGCGGTCTATCTACACTATAATAAGACCACACGTCAACTCTCATCCCATTCCGAGAACATTTTCCGGCCACTTATAAAATACTATTTTGGACATGCCGCAGGCGCGTGCAAGTGTGTCTGGGCTCAGAACGGACAACGGAGAGAACGAGGAGGCCGGGACGGATGCAAGTTTTGAAAACATGATGATGCAATGCACATGATGACATGACAAGATGCGACACGCAAGCAAATGACATGGCAACGACTGCGAATAACTGGAGGACACCTGGCACATCAGTCTCGGGGCGTTACACTCCTCTCCGACATCGTCGTCCATTCCATCGATGTCTTCGAAGCCGTAATCAAGCATGTCAGTTAAGTCCTCTACTATGGTGATGAAGTGGGTGGTGGGTGGGACGTAAAATTCCCC
The DNA here is from genome assembly GCF_003073215.2 of Triticum urartu. NCBI lineage: Eukaryota > Viridiplantae > Streptophyta > Magnoliopsida > Poales > Poaceae > Triticum > Triticum urartu. The sequence continues at coordinate 67,182,472 of NC_053024.1, read as the reverse complement.
GCTCTCAGCCCCTAGTCTGGGCTGGGTGCAGTTCGAATGTTGCTCCTCCGTAATCACGAGGGATCGCATCAAGTCCAGAGCCTCTCTTAAAGGTGAGGGTTGTTGAGGGAGAAAATAATTCGTGGAGTATGGCGGGAAGGGAATCCCTTGGCCGAGCTCACACGATGCTGACTCTGAGATTTCAGAGCCGGCGTCCAGGGAAGAGTCCAGCTTGGTGATGGACATCGTTGACACTGCTTCCTCTGACTCTCCCGTACTGGGCTTAGTGGCCATAGAGAGTCCGGCGGGTTTAGAAATCCCGTCTTCGGTACTGGTGAGGCGCTCCGGCTCTAAGGCCAGAGCGGAGGTTGGGATCGTGAATCCTTGGAAGATCAAGTCTCCTCGGATATCAGCGACATAATCCAAGTTTCCAAAACTAATCTGGTGACCTGGGGCGTAGCTGTCGAACTGCTCCAGATGGCTAAGCGAGTTGGCCCGTAGTGCGAAGCCGCCGAATACGAAGATCTGGCCGGGGAGAAAAACCTCCCCTGGGGCAGCATCGTTGCAGAACATGGATGAAGCCATCGAACCTTCTGACGGCACCACAGTGGAACTCTCAATGAAAGCACCAATGTTGGTGTCAAAACCGGTGGATCTCGGGTAGGGGGTCCTGAACTATGCGTCTGAGGTTGTTGGTAACAGGAGACAAGGGACACGAAGTTTTACCCAGGTTCGGGCCCTCTTGATGGAGGTAATACCCTACGTCATGCTTGATTAATATTGATGAGTATAGGGGTTACAAGAGGTGATCTACCACGAGATCGTAATGGCTAAAACCCTAGACGTCTAGCCTATATGATTATGATTGTCTCTACGGACTAAACCCTCCGGTGTATATAGACACTGGAGGGGACTAGGGTTGTACAAAGTCAGTTACATAGAAAGGAATCTTCATCTCCGAACGTCAAGCTTGCCATCCACGCCAAGGAGAGTCCCATCCAGACACGGGTGAGAGAATCTTTAGTCTTGTATCTTCATGGCCAAACAGTCTGGCCCATGTCCAACAGGCCGGACGCCCGAGGACCCCTTAGTCCGGGACTCCCTCAACCGGCCGGGCCTCGTGGGGCATTGGCTCCGGTTCGTCTGGACCCTTTTGTCCCGGTTCGAGACACGAACCGGGACCAACGGTCCTCGCTCCTAGCCCACATCCATTGGTCCCCGTTCATGCTGGAACCAGGACAGAAGGGGGGCCTTTAGTCCCGATTGCAGCCACGAATTGGGATCAATGAGGTGGCTATATATACCCCTCACCCGTGAGCAAAGCACTCCACTGCTCTGTTTTTCTGGCCGGCGAGGGGAGAACTTTGTGGTGCTCTAGCTCACCTCCTATGCACATGAGGTGTTCGATGAAATGCCTGAGCCACACTAGTTAACTTTCTCCTCTCGAAGCTCGACCTCCAAGCTCCATTTTCCTCAAGATTTGTCTAGGTTTAGCGGTCCGTCACGTCCCGTCCCTGTCTTCACCGCCGTCGATTGCCCGCGCTGATCTCGCCGCCAGCACCACCGTGGTGAGCCTCTTGCTCTTATCTTCTTTCTGAAAGAAAAAAATTCTTACTTGTATGATTAGATAGATACTTGTCTAATTTTCTTACTTTTATTATTGCTTGTTATTATATAGTGCGATGGTTTTGGTATCCGCCCCCGTCGGCCCTCGTCCTGTCTATGATCGGATGTGGTATATATTATCTTTTATAACTATTTGGTTCATTTATTGTTTATGACAATTATGCCGACCAACGTGACATAGATTTTATTTATCTAGGAGGTATGTGAACCAGAAATTCCAACCGACCCTGTTGTCGAGAGGTTAAATTTAGTTGAAGAAGAAAACAATTACTTGAAGGAAAAAATAAAAAAATTGAGGAGGAGAAGATGATATTGGAGTTGCATGTTGCGGATGTCGTCGATGATCACAAGATCAAGATGGATGCAATGCGTTTGAAGATTAGAATGATTAGAAAATATGCCATTCATACCGAGGCATGGTATCATTATGCCGTTGGATGAACTGTTAGCTTGGTTGCGATTATGATCGCATTTGTTGTTGCATTGAAATGTTTTACATAGTTTCAATGTATGATTTAATTAGATGCTCTGGAGAGCTATATGTTGTTCAATGAGAACTATGTATGTAATTTGGTTGTAATGTGATGATGAACTTCTATTAATTTGGTCACTTATCTATCCATGATGTTCTATAATGGTTTTTGACACACTTAATTATATATAATGCACGTAGATGAACCGACAATGGATGTACGGTGACCACACACCTCCGAGTACATTAAGGGCGTGCATAATTATCTTGAAGTGGCTGAGGCAAACAAGCAGAATGGCTTTATGTATTGTCCATGCCCTATATGTGGGAATACGAAGTCTTACTCTGACCGGAAAATCCTTCACAGCCACCTGCTTTATAAGGGTTTCATGCCACACTGTAATGTTTGGACCAAGCACAAAGAAATAGGGTTATGATGGAAGACAACGAAGAAAAAGAGGATGATGACAACTATGTGCCCCCTGAATACGGTGATGCTGCAACGGGGGAAGCTACTAAAGATCAAGAGGAACCGGACGATGTGCCCGATGATGATCTCCGACGGGTCATTGTTGATGCAAGGAGACACTACGAAAGTCAAAAGGAGAAGCTGAAGTTCGATCGCATGTTAGAGGATCACAAAAAAGGGTTGTACCCCAATTGCGAAGATGGCAACACAAAGCTCGGTACCGTACTGGAATTGCTGTAGTGGAAGGCAGAGAATGCTGTGCCTGACAAAGGATTTGAGAAGCTACTAAAAATATTGAAGAAGAAGCTTCCAAAGGATAACGAATTGCCAGACAGTATGTACGCAACAAAGAAGGTCATATGCCCTCTAGGATTGGAAGTGCAGAAGATACATGCATGCCCTAATGACTGCATCCTCTACCGCGGTGCGTACGAGGATTTGAACGCATGCTCGGTGAGGGAGTCCTGGATTAGGGGGTGTCCGGATGGCCGGACTATACCTTCAGCCGGACTCCTGGACTATGAAGATATAAGATTGAAGACTTCTTCCCGTGTCCGGGAGGGACTTTCCTTGGCGTGGAAGGCAAGCTTGGCGATACGGATATGAAGATCTCCTACCATTGTAACCGACTCTATGTAACCCTAACCCTATCTGTTGTCTATATAAACCGGAGGGTTTTAGTCTGTAGGACAACATACACATCAACAATCATACCATAGGCTAGCTTCTAGGGTTTAGCCTCCTCGATCTCGTGGTATATCTACTCTTGTACTACCCATATCATCAATATTAATCAAGCAGGACGTAGGGTTTTACCTCCATCGAGAGGGCCCGAACCTGGGTAAAACTTCATGTCCCTTGTCTCCTGTTACCATACGGCCTAGACGCACAGTTCGGGACCCCCTACCCGAGATCCGCCGGTTTTGACACTGACGTTGGTGCTTTCATTGAGAGTTCCTCTGTGTCGTCGCCGTCAGGCTCGATGGCTCCTACGATCATCAATAGCAATGCAGTCCAGGGTGAGACCTTCCTCCCCGGACAGATCTTCGGCTTCGGCGGCCTCGCACTACGGGCCAATTCGCTTGGCCATCTGGAGCAGATCAAAAGCCACGCCCCTGGCTGTCAGGTCAGATTTGGAAGTTTAAACTACACGGCTGACATCCGCGGGGACTTGATCTTCGACGGATTCGAGCCACTGCCGAGCACGCCGCACTGTAACGACGAGCATGATCTAGCTCTGCCGCCGAACGGTGCCCTGGAGGCCGCACCCGCATCGGCTCCGACCCTTAATTCGGAGCCAACTACGCCAATCAAGGATGGGCGGTTGGACACCACCCCGGGGGCTGCGACCCCAATGGCGATTGACCCGAACACCAGCCCCGTACTCTGCGAGACTCGTGAATCCAAGGAGCCGGACTCCGAACCCTCCACGCCCCTGCCAATCGAATCCAATTGGGCGCCGATTATGGAGTTCACTGCTGTGGACATCTTTCAGCACTCGCCTTTGGGCGATATCCTGAAGTCATTGAAGTCTCTGTCTTTATCAGGAGAGCCCTAGCCGGACTATGGTCAGCGAGATTGGGATGCGGACGATGAAGAAATTCAAAGCCCACCCATCACCCACTTTGTAGCCACTGTCGACGATTTAACCGACATGCTCGACTTCAACTCCAGAGACATTGACGGTATGGACGCCGATGAAGGAGACGATGAAGAACCAGCGCCTATTGGGCCCTGGAACGCCACCTCGTCATATGACGTATACATGGTGGACGCACCAAAAGATGACGACGAGGAGCGGAAGGACGCATCGAAGGCTTGTTCCCTCGAAAAGCAGTCAAAGCGGCGACGCAAGCGCCGCCCCAAATCCCACCTCGACAGAAATAGCGATCACACAGACCCAGTGCTGGAGCAGGGCGAACCGCTGTCGGACAACGGCAATCTGGATAATCAAACCGAACAAACAAATCCTATCAAGGATAATGGTCCGGACGACATAACGCCGGACAGACACCCGGAGCAACAGACTGCCCGTAAAAGGCTTGTTGCCACCGCGAGGAGCCTGAAAAATCAGAAGCAAAGGCTCAAGGCCGCGCAAGACACACTCCAATTCAGATGGAGTAAAATACGTAGCACTGCAGCAAGGTACGGCGACAATCGCCCCTTCAAGAGCTACCCGAAGCGGAAGTTGCTACCCGAATTTGATGAGGAGGCCTCAGAACCCCCACAACCAAATATCGAAGCAGCCACCTGGTCGGATAGACGACCCCTCTACCAATACAGAGCGGCATACAACGCCGCTCACCATACAACACGCAACCAATGCGAGGGCTTGCACCCAAAGGACGGTGTAACAATATCCATCTATGGACCACGCAAGCACGCCCCAGCATACAATGCAATACAACAAACATCCGAACAACGCAGTACACCCAGCTACAGGGGTGCCGCACACCCCCTATGTTTCACCGATGAGGTTCTGGACCACGAATTTCCAGAAGGATTCAAGACCGTAAACATAGAGGCATACGACGGAACAACAGACCCTGGGGTCTGGATTGAGGACTACATCCTTCATATCCATATGGCTCGAGGAGATGTTCTCCACGCCATCAAGTACCTACCCCTCAAGCTCAAAGGGCCAGCTCGTCACTGGCTCAAAGGACTCCCCGAAAGCTCCATCGGAAGTTGGGAAGAGCTCGAAGACGCCTTTCGGGCAAATTTTCAAGGGACTTATGTCCGACCTCCGGATGCGGACGATTTGAGTCATATAACTCAATAGCCCGGAGAGTCAGCCCGAAAGCTTTGGAACATGTTTCTTACTAAAAAGAACCAGATTCTCGACTGTCCGGACGCCGAAGCCTTAGCAGCTTTCAAGCATAGCGTCCGTGACGAATGGCTCGCCAGACACCTCGGCCAAAATAAGCCGAGAACAATGGCCGCATTAACAAACCTCATGACCCAGTTTTGCGCGGGGGAGGACAGCTGGCTAGCCAGATGCAGCACCAGCGACCCCAGTACATCTGAAGTTAGAGATGGAAACGGGAAATTACGGCGCAACAGCAATAACAAACGCCGGAATAAAGAAGACAACACGAAGGGCACGGCAGTAAATGCCGGATTCAAAAGCTCTCGGCCAGGTCAAAAGCCGCCTAAAGGCATCAGGGATGAACTGTCTAGCCTCAACAAAATTCTGGACCAAGTATGTCAGATCCATAGTACCCCTGGTAAACCTGCTAATCATACCCATAGATAATGTGGGTCTTCAAGCAGTCCGGCAAGCTCAACGCCATACATAAGGGGGAGGATACACCAAGTGAAGACGAGGACGAGCCTCCCAAGCAAGACACGGCAGAAGAAAAGAAATTTCCACCAGAAGTCAAAACAGTAAACGTGTTACACAAAATCAAGGGAAAAACAATACGGCACTCCCAGGAAAGTATACCCAAGTGCCTATCACTATGAAGTCCTGCCACTGGTCATCTCAACCGATCACTTTCGACCATCGCGATTACTCAGCATGTATCAGACATGCCGGGTGGGCTGCCCTGGTATTAGACCCAGTAATTGGCGGATATCACTTCACAAGGGTCTTGATGGACGGCGGCAGTAGCCTAAACCTAATATATCAGGATACAATACGCAGGATGGGGCTAGACCCAACACAAATTCGCCATAGCAATACTACCTTAAAAGGAGTAATGCCAGGCCCAGGGGCTCGTTGTACGGGCTCCCTCTTACTACAAGTTATATTCGGCTCCCCCGATAACTTCCGTCGCGAGCATTTAACTTTCCACATCGCTTCGTTTCAAAGTGGCTATCAAGCACTGCTCGGACGCGAAGCTTTCGCTCGCTTTAATGCAATACCGCACTACGCCTCCCTCACACTCAAGATGCCCGGTACACGTGGCATCATTACGGTGCACGGAAATATCAAGCGATCTCTGCGCGCCGAAGAGAGTGAGGCTGCCTTGGCCGCCACACACTAAAGGCGCCCGGACAAATGAAAGCATCCAATAGGTCGTCAAGACCTCAGATACAACTAATCAAATCCGGCGCCGCTATTTATACGGAAATAAGTGGCCACACCCCTATTTGTCAATACAAGGGGCTCAACGCGCGCAGACAAGTGGCCATTTCTTATCATCTTGAATTACACATGGTTTCTTTAAAAACTATCTTTTTGCACGACAACTTTTTGACTTAACTTCCTCTCTTTTACAGACAATCATCATGCTACACCCGTCCAGGATACGGCACAACGGAGACACAGGCGCAGACGTGCAGCAGGGACCCGCTCCAAGGATTCTTTTTAGATTAAGACCCTGTGTAAACCTTTTTTACTGTCTCTTGTTGATACATATCCACCATTGAGAAGGATGCTGACGTCTTGGCATGTGGCCACGCCAGAACAATGCACGTACCTGGACACAAGGGGCTTCTTACAAAGGCCATTACTTAGGCCTGGTTTATACCACAAAGACCGAATACCGTAGGGAGTGTTCGGCGTCGCGAGTTTGGCCCTATATGCATCAGCTCCAAATCATTGTCTTTGGTCAAATGTTGGATTTGCCCGGCTCCTGTGTTTTGGTGCCTTACATTCCGCTTTACCGGCTAAGGTAGCACCAGGAGAACTACTGCGATTGTGCCCTGGTTCATCCGGACGAGCACCTCAGTAGAGAAAGCCGAAAACTGACTGTCATGATATAGCATGAGACTGGTCAACCACTCGATGTCCTGTGGGAATGTTAGAATTCCTCCGCCTTAATGAAGGGCTGTTTTCCGGCCAGGCATGTACGCACCCCGGAACCGGGAGAGTGCGGAGCCACCAGGGGCTATCTAGTAGCCCCACTGTCAAACTCCTATGGCTAAGTGAAAGTGCTAAAGCATTATAGTCCGGTTGCCTCACTCGCTCTGCTATCACCTCCTTAATAGGACCAAGACGTTGGGTTAAGTGTGAACGCGTGTTTTGGCGAGCACCTCCGCATTATATGCATGGGGGCTGAAGCCAACGACTGCAATCTTTCAGGTTATACACATGTATACGTAAACGGCCGCCCAAGAGGCATCATATTACTTTCAGGCAAAAGTATAAAAATAGCCTTATAAAAATTTATAAAAGCATTTCGCTTACAATGAGATTACATATCACTCAAACATAATATTTTTTGAGCACTGGGTCTCTATCAAACGGCCACCCTCAAGAACTTCTTTAAAATAGTGCTCAGCAGCCTTTCGACCTATAGCCGAATCCCGCACTGCAACATTGGTATCATCCATCTCCGCCCAGTATGCCTTAACACGGGCAAAGGCCATCCGTGCGCCCTCTATGCACGCCGACCTCTTCATCGCATTAATGCGTGGCACCATGTCAGGGAACTGCTGCACCAAGCTGAAATAGCTGTTCGGTTTTGACCTTCCCGGCCACAGCTGATCCACAACAGACCTCATAGAGAGTCCGGACAACCTGTTTAGTTCGGCCCATTCGGCTAATTGGTCAGTCAATGAAAGTGGACGCTCGGGAGAATGGAATTGCCTCCTAAACAGCTGGTCTACTCCACGGTCTGTCTGACCCTGGAAGTACTTGGCCGCATCGGCAGCGCTCGCTGCCAAATCCATATACACATCTTCCGAACTCCACAGCCGATCCAGAGGGGCATACCGTGGATCTCCGAATTTCCTCCGCAACATAAAGGATTTCCCAGCTACAATATCCCCGGCTTCCCGCAGCTCGTCCTTCTTTGCCCTCATAGCAGAGCGGAGATCCTTTTTTGTCGCAGTAGCCTTCTCAAGGTCCGATGCCTTCGCTTGGTTTTCCTTTTCAAGAACCCGGCAACGATCGGCGGCGGCTTTTAATTCCACAGCCATCTTGGTCATCTTGTCTCGGGTCTCGCCATGCGCGGCATTCTCGGCTTGCAACTCTTCGGCTGCCTTCACAGCAGCCGCATTACCTAACCTCGCTTGTTCCTTGGCTCGGGCAAGTTCTGCCCGCAAGGCTTCAACAGTGGCAGCTCCATCTGAAGTCACAACATATTTAAGATACTAGCATCATGCTGCTCTTCCTATGTGGCGTTTACCAGATATTGACACTTACCCTGTGCCTCGTCAAGCCTTTTGTTAACAAGCTCGATGTCGGCGTCTGCCGCATCCAACTGCCGTTCTAAATGGGCAAAATCGCTAGTCCGGCTAGCCGCTGGAGCTTACATAGAGGCATTATGGTTATTACCTGGGAATATGATCCTCTGTTCATCGCCGTTTCCGACGACAACCAGAGTCTCAGGGGCTACTATCTACACAAGGCACACCTAGCATGTGTAGGACTATCATACATTCTTTTACGTACCTCAAAGCCTGTCAGTAGACTCATAAAAGCTTCATGCAATCCGCTTTCGGCGGACGATATTCTCTCCATCACCGTATTCATCAGCACACGGTGTTCATCTGAGATGGCCGCTCGCCCCACCAACTCCCTCAGAACATCCGATCGCACACTAGACGGTGCCGGACTCTTTTGTCCGCTCTCTTCGGGAGCCGGACATTGGGAGCTTCGGGGGTCAACGGGATTATCTTCTAGCCTCACCGGACTCGGAGAGGCCCTCCGCGACGACATTTCAGGGTTGCCCGCTTCCGGAGCGGAGGAGTCCGGAGGAGGCGTTTCGCTCTCCATCATCTCTGGAAGAAGATCCCCCGAAGATGAGCTCATTTGAGAGGGGCTAAGGCCCGAACTGCAAAAATATATGCGGTGGTTATCTTCTCAGAAGAAAAAGATGGCACATCTGTACTATCAAAGGTATTTTGGGTCACTTACGACTCGTGGGAGGATTGATCCCCCCGCGGACTTTGTGCGGCAACAACGCCCCCCAAGGTGGGACCCTCTGTGCGAGACTTCTTCTCCCGTTTGGAAGCTTCGGCTTCCGAATCCCCGGGCGCAGTCCTTTTCCTCTTCTGGTCGCCTTCCCTCATGGAGACGCTCGCTCCCTCGGCTAGAATGGGCAGCGTTGGGGGCCCGCGTCCGCCCTTATTATCCTCCACAGTATCTTCCTTCAAGGGCTCCGGACAAGGTGTAGTCTGGAGCATCTTTTCCAATACCGGATTTTCCAAACCCTCAGGGAGGGGGGCCGAACACCGAATCAACTTCGCCTTTGTTATCCAATCTTGGTCAAAAAGCAAACTCTCAAAGATAACTTCGTAACAAAGTAGAGAAAGTATGTTCGGCCGGAAGATGCCTTACCTGTTCGGCGGTGCGGTTGCTACTCAGGCCCACGTCCTCGGTGATTTCTGGACACTCCGTCTGAGGTCCGAAGAATGATTTGTACATCTCCTCGTGCGTCAGGCCGAGAAAATTTTGAATGGCACGCGGTCCCTCGGGATTGAACTCCCACAGATGAAGAGGCCGGGGTTTGCAAGGCTGGACTTGACGAACTAGCATAACCTGTATCACCGCAACCAAACTGAAATCTCCATTTAAGAGATCTCGAATGCGGCCTTGTAGTATAGGCACGTCCTTGGCTGGCCCCCAGCTCAGACCTCTGTTGATCCATGACATCAGTTGTGGTGGGGGGCCCGAGCGGAAAACAAGGGGGCCGCCCACTTGGCACTTCTAGGAGCCGTGATGTAGAACCACTCCTGTTGCCACAATTCAGACACCTCTGGGATCGAACTTTTGGGCCACGGAGCTCCCGTCATCTTGCGTATTGAGGCACCTCCACATGCTGCATGCTCCCCCTCGACCAACTTCGACTTCACTTCAAAGGTCTTGAGCCATAGGCCAAAGTGAGGGGTAACCCGGAGGAAGGCCTCGCACACGATAATAAATGTCGTGATATGAGGAAAGGAGTCCGGAGCTAGATCACGAAAATCTAGCCCGTAGTAACATCAAACCCCTGACGAGAGGATCCAGGGCAAGGCCTAGGCCTCGGAGGAAGTGGGAAACAAACACGATGTTCTCGTTAGATTCGGGGGTGGGGACAGCCTGCCCTCGGGGAGGCAGCCGATGCAAAATCTCGGCGGTCAGATATCTGGCCTCCCTCAACTTCTTGATGTCTTCTTCCGTGACGGTGGAAGGCATCCATCGGCCTTGAAGGCTAGATCCGGACATGACTGAAGGTTCGGGGCGCCTGACCTGAACTTCGGGCGTTTGAGCTTGAGGTGGGGGAAGGATTCGATTGAGCACGGGAGGGAAAAATAAAAGCCTTGTCCCCTTTATAAAGAGGGTGAATATCAAGCGTCCTCTCCGTGTCCGTTTGGACTTGACTACAATCTAGGAGTCCTAGAAGCGGTTGGGTTACCCTCGCCCGTATTGATGAGAATCCCGGAATAAGGGGGACACGATCTCTGCTTTAACATGTCGTGCCAAGGAAACCGCCTCGCATAACGCGCTGAGGTGGGATAATGAAACGACTCGGATAAAGGCTTGGCCGTGGTGTGTCACGCTACGGAATACGTCAACAGATTAGATTGGTGTAAATATTATTCTCTCTATGGCAATATGTGGAAACTTATTTTGCAGAGCCGGACACTATCTTTGTGTTCAAAATCTTCTATGAAGTACTTGGAGGAGGAACCCGCCTTGCAATGCCGAAGACAATCTGCGCGCCAGACTCATCGTCATTGAAGCCTGGTTCAGGGGCTACTGAGGGAGTCCTGGATTAGGGGGTGTCCAGATGGCTGGACTATACCTTCAGCCGGACTACTGGACTATGAAGATATAAGATTGAAGACTTCGTCCCGTGTCCGGGAGGGACTTTCCTTGGTGTGGAAGGCAAGCTTGGTGATGCGGATATGAAGATCTCCCACCATTGTAACCGACTCTATGTAACCCTAACCCTATCCGGTGTCTATATAAACCAGAGGGTTTTAGTCCGTAGGACAACATACACATCAACAATCATACCATAGGCTAGCTTCTAGGGTTTAGCCTCCTTGATCTCGTGGTAGATCTAATCTTGTACTACCCATATCATCAATATTAATCAAGCAAGACGTAGGGTTTTACCTCCATCGAGAGGGCCTGAACCTGGGTAAAACTTCGTGTCCCTTGTCTCCTGTTACCATTTGGCCTAGACGCACAGTTCGGGACCACCTACCCGAGATCCGACGGTTTTGACACCAACACTCGGTATGCAGTGCATTGCGGTATATGGTCAGACGAGATGACCCTGGTGATGTTGACGGCGAGCCCCCCAGGAAGAGGGTTCCTGCCGAGGTGATGTGGTATGCTCCTATAATACCACGGTTGAAACGTCTGTTCAGAAACGAAGAGCATGCCAAGTTGATGCGATGACACAGAGAGGACCGTAAGAAAGACGGGAAGTTGAGAGCACCCGCTGACGGGTCGCAGTGGAGAAAAATTGAGAGAAAGTACCGGGCTGAGTTTGCAGGTGACCCAAGGAACGTATGGTTTGGTTTAAGCACGGATGGCATTAATCCTTTCCGGGAGCAGAGCAACAATCACAACACCTGGCCCGTGACTCTATGTATGTATAACCTTCCTCCTTGGATGTGCATGAAGCGGAAGTTCATTATGATGCCAGTTCTCATCCAAGGCCCTAAGCAACCCGGCAATGACGTTGATGTGTACCAAAGGCCATTAGTTGAAGAACTTTTACAGCTGTGGAATGGAAACGGTGTACGTGTGTGGGATGAGCACAAATAGGAGGAATTTATCCTGCATGCGTTGTTGTTTGTAACAATCAACGATTGTCCCGCTCTCAGTAACCTTTCAGGACAGACAAACAAGAGATACCACACATGCACACACTGTTTAGCTGACATCGAGAGTATATACCTGGACAAATGCAGGAAGAATGTGTACCTGGGGCATCGTCGATTTATTCCGACCAACCATTAATGTCGAAAGAAAGGCAAGCATTTCAAAGGCAAGGCAGATCACCGGAAGAAGCCCATCATGCGTACCGGTGATCACGTACTTGCTATGGTCAATGATTTACATGTAATATTTGGAAAGGGTCCCGGCGGACTATCTGTTCCGAATGACGCTGAGGTACGTGCACCCATGTGGAAGAAGAAATCTATATTTTGGGACCTACCCTAATGGAAAGACCTAGAGGTCCGCTCTTCAATCAACGTGATGCACGTGACAAAGAACCTTTGTGTGAACCTACTAGGCTTCTTGGGTTTGTATGGGAAGACAAAAGATACACCGGGGGCACGGGAGGACCTGCAACGTTTGCACGAAAAAGACGGCATGCCTCCAAAGCAGTATGAAGGTCCTTCCAGCTACGCTCTTACCAAAGAAGAGAAGGAAATCTTCTTTGAATGCCTACTCAGTATGAAGGTCCCGTCTGGCTTCTCGTCAAATATAAAGGGAATAATAAATATGCCAAAAAAGTTTCAGAACCTAAAGTCTCATGAGTGCCACATGATTATGACGCAACTGCTTCCGGTTGCATTGAGGGGGCTTCTACCGAAAAACGTCTGATTAGCCATTGTGAAGCTATGTGAATTCCTCAATGCAATCTCTCAGAAGGTGATTGATCCAGAAATCATACCAAGGCTAAGGAGTGATGTGGTGCAATGTCTTATCAGTTTCGAGCTGGTGTTCCCACCATCCTTCTTCAATATCATGACGCACGTCCTAGTTCATCTAGTCGACAAGATTGTCGTTCTGGGCCCCATATTTCTACACAATATGTTCCCCTTTGAGAGGTTCATGGGAGTACTAAAGAAATATGTCAGTAACCGCGCTAGGACAGAAGGAAGCATCTCCATGGGCCATCAAACAGAGGATGTCATTGGGTTTTGTGTTGACTTCATTCCTGGCCTTTAGAAGATTGGTCTCCCTAAATCACGGTGTTGGGGATCGTAGCAGAAATTTAAACTTTTCTACGCATCACCAAGATCAATCTATGGAGTCATCTAGCAATGAGAGGGAGAGGAGTGCATCTACATACCCTTGTAGATCGCGAGCGGAAGCGTTCAAGAGAATGGGGTTGATGGAGTCGTACTCGACGTGATCCAATTCACCGATGATCCTAGCGCCGAACGGACGGCACCTCCGCGTTCAACACACGTATGGAGCGGACACACGTATGGAGCGAGACGTCTCCCACGCCTTGATCCAGCAAGGAGGAGGGAGAGGTTTAGGAAGAGAGCTCCAACAGCAGCACGACGGCGTGGTGGTGGTGGAACGGCAGTACTCCGGCAGGGCTTCGCCAGCTCTTAACGGAGGAGGAGAGGTGTTGGGAAGGGGACGGGCTGCGCCCTTTGATGTGGCCTGCAGCCCTCCCCTTGCCCCTCTATTTATAGGGGAAGGAGGAAGGGCCGGCCCCCTCTAGATGAGATCTAGAGGGGGGCACGGCCAAGGGGGTGGCTTTCCCCCCAAGCAAGGGGGGCGCCCCCTCTAGGGTCCCCACCCCAACCCTAGGCGCATGGGCCCAAGGGGGGATGCGCCCAGCCCACTTGGGGCTGGTTCCCTTTCCTCTATGGCCCATGAGGCCTCCGAGAGAGGTGGCCCATCCCCGTGGACACCCGGAACCCCTCCGTGGGCCCCGGTACAATACCGATATGCCCCCGAACCTTTCCGGTGACCGTATGACAACTTCCTATATATAAATCTTCACCTCCGGACCATTCCGGAACTCCTAGTGACGTCCGGGATCTCATCCGGGACTCCTAACAACATTCGGTAATCACATACAAGTCTTCTAATAACCCTAGCATCATCGAACCTTAAGTGTGTAGACCCTACGGGTTCGGGAACCACACGACATGACCGAGACAACTCTCTGGTCAATAACCAACAGCGGGATCTGGATACCCATGTTGGCTCCCACATGTTCCATGATGATCTCATCGGACGAACCACGATGTCGAGGATTCAAGCAATCCCGTATACAATTCCCTTTGTCAATCGGTACTTGCCCGAGATTCGATCGTCGGTATCCCAATACCTTGTTCAATCTCTTTACCGGCAATTCACTTTACTCGTTCCATAACACATCATCCCGTGACCAACCCTTAGTCACATTGAGCTCATTACGATGATGTAACGCCCTCGATGCGGCTATATCTCCCACGTGTCGAAGCACGACTTAGAGGCGTAACCGCATTGAAAGCAATGTCGCAAGTGAGGTAATCTTCACACAACCCATGTAATACATAAGGGAAAGAGATACATAGTTGGCTTACAATCGCCACTTCACACAATTACATGAATAAAACATTACATCATTCACATACAATCAAGGTCCGGCTACGGAACCAAAATAAAAGAAGACTACCCCAAATGCTACACAGATCCCCAATCGACCCCAACTGGGCTCCACTACTGATCGACTAGAACGAAACAACACAAAGGGGGGGATCTTCATCGAGCTCCTCCTTGAGCTTGGTTGCGTCACCTTCTCGGTAACATCGCACCTGCAAACTGGTTTTGGAAGTATCTGTGAGTCACGGGGACTCAGCAATCTCACACCCTCGCGATCAAGACTATTTAAGCTTATGGGTAAGGTAAAGGTATGAGGTGGAGCTGCAGCAAGCGAGTAGCATATATGGTGGCTAAAAAACATACGCAAATGAGAGCGGGAAGAGAAGGCAAAGCACGGTCGAACAACTATGATCAAGAAGTGATCCTAGAACAACCTACGTCAAGCATTACTCCAACACCGTGTTCACTTCCCGGACTCCGCCGGAAAAGACATCAGGTTACACACGCGGTGATGTATTTTAATTAAGATCAACTTCAGGTTTTCTACAACCGGACATTAACAAATTCCCATCTCCCCATAACGCGGGCACGACTTTCGAAAGTTCAAACCCTGTAGGGGTGTCCCAACTTAGCCCATCACAAGCTCTCACGTCAACGAAGGATATTCCTTCTCCCAAGACATCCTCCCAAGACATTCCGATCAGACTCGACATCCAGGTTACAAGACATTTCAACAATGTTAAAACAGGACCAGCAAAGCCACCCGAATGTGCCGACAAATCCCGATAGGAGCTGCACATATTTCGTTCTCAGGGCACACCGGATTGTCCAAACTTCTGGTAGGCCAGCCCAGAGTTGCCCCTAGTGGCCACCGGCGGCTGACAGGTTGGACCAACACTCAGAGGAGCACTGGCCCGAGGGGTTTAAAATAATGATGACCCTCGGGAGCGCGACTCCCAAGGGAAAAGAAAAGGCTAGGTGGCAAATGGTAAAACCAAGGTTGGGCATTGCTGGAGGAGTTTTATTCAAGGCGAACTGTCAAGGGGTTCCCATTATAACCCAACCGCGTAAGGAACGCAAAATCCGGGAACATACCACCGATATGACGGAAACTAGGGCGGCAAGAGTGGAACAAAACACCAAGCATAAGGCCGAGCCTTCCACCCTTTACCAAGTATATAGATGCATTAATTTAATAAGAGATATTGTGATATCCCAACAAGTAAACATGTTCCAACAAGGAACAACATCTCCATGTTCCAACAAGGAACAAACTTCAATCTTCACCTGCAACTAACAACGCTATAAGAGGGGCTGAGCAAAGCGGTAACATAGCCAAACAACGGTTTGCTAGGATAAGGTGGGTTAGAGGCTTGGATTAACAATATGGGAGGTATGATAAGCAAGTGGTAGGTATCGCAGGATAGGCATAGCAAAAGAGCGAGCAACTAAGCAAGCAAAGATAGAAGTGATTTCAAGGGTATGGTCATCTTGCCTGAAATCCCGCAAGGAAGAAGGACGAGTCCATGAAGAAGACAAACGGACGTAGACGAACGGATCCTCACAAACGCGACGTTATCGGAACCAACCCAAAGAAGCAACACCGGAAATAAGCACACAACATAGTAAACAACCAACACATGAACTTGGTATGATATGCGAGATGCGGTATGTGATGCATATGCATGATTAGCAAAGGAAAGATTGAACCTGGCCTCAACTTGGAAATCCAAGAGTGCCACTGTAAAGGTGAGGTGATTTCGGTTGAAATCGATATAAAGATCGCCGGAATCGGATGCACGGTTGGAAATGGCAAGCAAAACAAATATGGCACCGGTCTGCGATAAACAGCAAGTGACCAACTAAATGCATCAAGATAAATATGCTAAAACACTCAAACATGGGAACAAAATACATGGCAGGGATCCACTCATGATGCTTGACAAAAGATGAACACTAGTCTACGACTAATTCATCCATTAACAGGTTCAAACAACCATGGCAAAAGTGCAAATGATAACAGGTTTCAAACTAGTGAAATTAACACAAGTCTGGAATTTATTATCAGGAAGCAATAATTAGAGCATGATAACTATATGCTACAGAAACATATCATGGCAAAACAAGGCATGGCATGAAGCTACTCAAAGCACTTAACAAAAGTCCCTTAGTGACCTTGAGCCAAAAGGGAACAGAAAATACAATTGCAAGCATGTGAACATGGCAAAAACATAAACAGATTCAGACTTAGTGAAAAACTGGAGCATGCAAATCAGTTAACGGGTAGGCATGTTTACGAGCTCGATGCACTCACTACGAAGCATGGCATGACAAACTAAGCATACACCCATAAAGAATACAAGGCATAGAAGCTAGACATGGCAAGAACAACAACATAGCATGCACGGATCAATAACAACATCCCCGGCAAAATCCCTAAACATGTCAAGAATCTGCCAGGATTATTTTATAGCAAAAGTAGAGCTCGATTGACTCAAGCTAGGGTGCTCTATAAATGCAAAAAAAGACATGGATGGATAGAGCACCACAATGTTAACAAAACATCCTTACTGATCATCCTCAAAAGAGGCACGGATCACTAGGAAACAACATGAACATATGGCATACCGACAAAATCAGGACAAGGACTTAGAGAAATTCTAAGTCCCTGAAATCAGCATTACCGATTACGCTACTTTGCAAGCTTGTGCTAGTCACCACAAATATCACAAAAATACATGGCAAGCACCACTGTAAATATGGCATGGCATATAACAAAACACATGTAGAGCTCAGGATCATAGCATGCACACATTAATCATGGCAAAAATGACAAAATGCCATTTGCTGAAACAGATCTGACAAATTCATCAAATAACCCTCTTCCAACAGCATTTCGGGCATCAAGATGAGCTCAAAAGAAAATGATGCAAGGAGATGAAATGATTTACTCATCGAGACGAACATTCTGATATGCTACACGCGCAAAACGGAGCTGCGGATGCAGAGTTATAGCATGATGAAGATTGCATAAAAATTAGGGTTTATGGGGAAAAGTCCACTGGGGAAATTCTCAGATCCAGATCTGGATCAGATCGGGAGGTACTGTAGCAACATGGAAAACGAGGATCTCCGGCGAGAAGGTCGCTGCTCCGGCGAGGAAAATCGAGGGGGAGGCCGGAGAAGAGGAGGCCGGCGAGGTCGGTGGTGCGCCGGCGACGAGGGGAGGCCGGACGGCGGGGGCGGCGTCCCCTGCGGCGGTTCCGGCCGCGGTGGCGGCGAGGCGACGATGGCGCCACGGTGGCCGGCGATGGCGGCGGCGTCGCCGGGCGGCGAGAGGCGCGGCGGCGTCGGGCGGCCAGGGCGGAGAGCGGGCGGCGCGGCGAGGAGGTGCGGGCGTCGGGGCGCAGTGGAGATGAAGCGGGCCGGGAGGGCCCGCGGCGGACTCCGGCGGGCCGCGTGGTGGGAGGTGGCCGGCGTGCCACGTGGCGCGACGGGAGTGGGCGGCGGCGAGCGTCCGGCTAGGCGGCGGACATGTCCGGCGACGGATGAGTAGATTTTAGGGTTAGGGTGCGAAATGGCCCGGGATTTTAAAGGGGAGGACCTCTTTGTAGGTAGGAGGAGCTAGGGGGCTCCAAATTGAGCACGGTTTGCGGCCATGCGATTGTGATCGAATGACCGAGGTGATGTAAGGGGTTTGGATGGGTTTTGGGCCACTTTGGAGGGGTGTTGGGCTGCAACACACATGAGGCCTTTTCGGTCCCTCGGTTAACCATTGGAGTATCAAACGAAGTCCAAATGGCACAAAATTTGACAGGCGGTCTACCGGTAGTAAACCAAGGCCGCATGACAAGTCTCGGTCCAATCTGAAAACGTTTAACACCCGCACACGAAAATAGGTAGAAAGGGACACCGGATGACATAGGAGCGCCGGATTGCAAAACGGACAACGGGGAAAATGCTCGGATGCATGAGACGAACATGTATGCAAATGAAATGCACATGATGACATGATATGCAATGCATGACACGCAAGCAAAGACAAGGCAAAAACAACGAATAATGGAGGACACCTGGCACATCGGTCTCGGGGCATTACAACACTCCACCACTACGAGAGGATCTCGTCCTGAGATCTAGAATGGCACCAGAGGGAAAACGGAAGAGAAAGAGAAGAGGTAAAACTAAGTTGCTTCTTTGACAAACGATTGAGACCAAAGAACATTGAGAGGTTGAACAAATTGAAAGAAAGAATGCAACGAGAAAGAGCAAAGTTGAAAGCACTCTGTTAGGAAAAGGAACAAGGAAGAACAAATTCGAACAGCACTCCCGTTGAAAAGTGATATGAAACTTGATAAGATGAAAAGAACTTGAGTAGGGCACAACACTCCGGTTAAAAGGATAAGCATGAAAAGAACATGATCCTGACAAAACAAGATGATGGGTCGAAGAGAGCAAGATCATCATTCCTCCGGAAGGAAGAAATAGAAGATAGGTAATTGAAAAAGAAGGAATTGAGAATAAAATGACAACTTCTGCCACATATGAGCTTGAAAAGGCATCCTCAGGAGAAAAGGCAAACGGAGTTGTTGGAATACCAACAACGAAAAGAATAAACTTGATATGGTCTTATAGAATACATCTCAGATTATGAGGTGACCAACTACCACTCACGGGAAGAAGAATTGAATTGATATGGACAAGGAGACGAGAAAGTTATTACACCGGGAGGATAAAAGAAGAACTTGGGTCATTTATGAGCACCATAAACAAGACACAAGATAACTCCAACAAAGAGGTTGATGGATTTAATATACCTCATTCTTAACAAAAAGTGAATCATGAAGCATGACTCAAAATATCAAGAATGACATAATACCACCTCCAATATCAAGAACCTCCATGAAGAACTCCGGTAAACAAAGGAATGAAAAGAAAGAGAAATTGAAAACACAAGGTGAATCCTTGCAATGATTTAGATGGATCTCCGTGATAATTAGAGCTTGGAACTCCGGGAAAGAAAAGATGAAACAAGTGAAACCGAGAATTTGATGAGTCTCCGGAATAAGGAATTGAATTCACTCGATGAAACAAGAGTAAGGATTACGTTATGCGTAACCTTCACCAATTTAAATTGATGATAAACAACGGATTTGGCATACTACTTATTCTCGAAGAAAGGATTAAGATAGATATCGCGTCAGACTTGGGAAGGTCTTCAATGAACTGCCGGTAGAATTGAAACAACGAATGAATTGATATGATAAACGAAGGAAGAGGAACTCTTGAACGAACCACCATAAGAATTAAAAATGAACGAAATAAAGGGATGAATCACCGAGTAAGAATTGTGAAATGAAGGAAGATACTTGAGACAATCTAGATACATGAGAACGAAGGGATCACGAACTGATTAGAGATCACTTGAACGATGCACCGGTAAGATTTGGGGAACGATAGCTGAAAGCTGGAATGAATAATTCTTCTGAAATGATGGCCTCCGGATTATCAAACTGAAAAAAACTCCTGAATTGCTCCGGATGGGTGAAAAGAATTCTCACAAACGAAATAAATTATGAGAGGATGGCAAAAGGCTAGAACCATGAATCTTGAGAGAACGGATAAAATATGGAGGGAAAACTCTTCTTTGGTCTTCAAATACCGAGAATGACGACTAGAAACACCACCAAGAATTATTTAGACACTCCGAAAGAATCAAAAAGCGAAGAGGTTGAGCCAACTATCAAAAGAATTGTGAAAGATCTAGGAGAAGGCATTTGACTGATGATAATTCATTCTTACGTCAAACTTTGAAAGATTTGAGAATAGCTCCGGTAAAATTACAGAGTCAGGTAAGATCCTGGAAAAAGACCTGTGGGTTAGGGCCCACTCAAAAGAAATACCGTTGAACGATTTAAAAGAGAGGTTGCACCGGTTGAAATAAAAGACATGAATGAGAGAACATCCTCGAAAGATCTTGAACAAAAGCTGAGTGGAAACATGAATTTTCGATATATCTTGAGCACTCCGGGACAAAAGAATATCGAGAAGTGGAAGATTAAGAGGTGCACCGGCATAAGAAGGTATTAGAAAGGAGAAAAAAGGATATGATCAACAACAAAACTTGAATTGAATCCACCGGAGGAGAAAACGAGTGAAGAGTGACGAACTTGAAGCTCCATTAGAATCTTCATGAGAACCACCGGATAAGAACATTGACGGAAAACATGGAGAGACTTCCCATCAATAAAATGGATAGTGATAAAGAACTCTGAGTCCTTGAAGAAAAAGAGTGGGTGGGTGGGAAAAACAAAGACAACTTGGGATGGATAAAATGAACAACGTTGAGAAAGCTGAGATTGAATCTTGCGGATGTTGAAAATAAACGGATCCGCTTGAAGAGAAAACACACCAGTTCAACAGGATTTACATGACAATCTTGATTATCAAGAAATTTTAGTATTCACATCAGAGTATGAGAACACCGCTTAGGATTGGTATGGAATCAACACTTGTCTCTGAAGCAACTCGAATACCACAACTCAAAACAAAACAAAGGATTGGCTTGCAAAATAAGCCGGAACAAACATATGATAGAGATTTCGTCCGAAGTTTTTGTTGTGGGGCCTACACGGGCTCGATCATACAGCACCATCATGTGCAAGGCAGTGCACATGACATACGAAGCGTCCCCGAGTCGGCATAGCCAAGGACTCTTTAAGACACAACGAGACCACTGTAAAACCAATCGTGAATAGGCAGACCACTAGACGTCGAACCCCAATTTCATATCATATATCCGTCGGAAAGATATCCTAAGAGCTACTTGAATTCCCACTTATAAACTCTCGAAATTTTCCGGTTATGCAATCAGGTTTTGGGGATACAGGGGAAGCATAATATCTCACCCAAAACTAGCAAATCCTACATCCAGCTGTATCCATCCTTCAACATAACCAAGAAACCTTCGGAAATCGTTTACCTCAACCTTCGAAAAGCATCCGTTATAAGAGTTATGGCAATACTCCCGAACTCCCGCCCCAGTACTGGGTGGCGTCGAGGTTATCTCACCAACAACTGCATAAAAGAGATTTTCGATGTCGGCAAAACTAATCTGAGGTATTCCAGAACTGCAACGATAAAATTGTGATGACAACACCTCGGAGCTCAACTCCCCGGGACACTGCCACAACCCCTAAATGACAGGAGGCACCAAGAACAATGTTCTCGTCACAAAACCATCGTAACGATTCCAAGATACCCGTGTGATCCTAAATTTTTTTTAGTGAAATTTGAGAAGAGAAGAGTCACAAATCTACGTCAGGATGCCTCACCAGAGCGACGAAGGGACCGAGGAGTAAAAAGAATTCCTAACTCTCCAATATATATAATTCCTAAATGACTCAAAACATTTCTAGACACAATAACGCCAGCGATTCGATCAAGCAGGGGGCTCCTAAGGTCGGGGAAGGCTCTGATTACCAACTTGTAACGCCCTCGATGCGGCTATATCTCCCACGTGTCGAAGCATGACTTAGAGGCATAACCGCATTGAAAGCAATGTCGCAAGTGAGGTAATCTTCACACAACCCATGTAATACATAAGGGAAAGAGATACATAGTTGGCTTATAATCGCCACTTCACACAGTTACATGAATAAAACATTACATCATCCAGATACAATCAAGGTCCGGCTACGGAACCAAAATAAAAGAAGACTACCCCAAATGCTACACAGATCCCCGATCGACCCCAACTGGGCTCCACTACTGATCGACTAGAATGAAACAACACAAAGGGGAAGATCTTCATCGAGCTCCTTGAGGGAGTCCTGGATTAGGGGGTGTCCGGATGGCTGGACTATACCTTCGACCGGACTCCTGGACTATGAAGATACAAGATTGAAGACTTTGTTCCATGTTCGGAAGGGACTTTCCTTGGCGTGGAAGGCAAGCTTGGCGATACGGATATGTAGATCTCCTACCATTGTAACCGACTCTGTGTAACCCTAGACCTCTCCGGTGTCTATATAAACCGGAGAGTTTTAGTCCGTAGGACGAACAACAATCATACATAGGCTAGCTTCTAGGGTTTAGCCTCTCTGATCTCGTGGTAGATCTACTCTTGTACTACCTATATCATCAATACTAATCAAGCAGGATGTAGGGTTTTACCTCCATCAAGAGGGCCCGAACCTAGGTAAAACATCGTGTCCCCTGCCTCCTGTTACCATCCGACCTAGACGCACAGTTCGGGACCCCCTACCCGAGATCCACCAGTTTTGACACCGACATTGGTGCTTTCATTGAGAGTTCCACTGTGTCGTCACTTTTAGGCCCGATGGCTTCTCCTATCATCAATAGCTATGTGATCCAGGGTGAGACTTTTCTCCCCGGACAGATCTTCGTATTCGGCGGCTTTGCACTGCGGGCCAATTCGCTTGGTCATCTGGAGCAGATCGAAAGCTACGCCCCTGGCCATTAGGTCAGATTTGGAAGTTTGAACTACACGGCCGACATCCGCGGAGACTTGATCTTCGACGGATTCGAGCCACAGCCGAGCGCGCCGCACTTTCACGATGGGCATGATTTAGCTCTGCCGCCAAACAGTGCCCTGGAGGCCGCACCCGTGTCCGCTCCGACCCCTAGCTCAGAGCCGATCACACCAACCGAGGATGGGTGGTTAGACACCGCCTCGGGGGCTGCAATCTCTACGGCGATCGAGCCGAACACCAGCCCTATTCTCTGCGAAGCCCGTGACTCCAAGGAGCCGGACTCCTCTCCGGACTCCGAGCCCTCTGCGCCTCGACCGATCGAACCCGATTGGGCGCCGATCATGGAGTTCACCAACGCGGAAATCTTTCGGCACTCTCCCTTCAGTGATATTCTGAATTCACTAAAGTCTCTCTCTCTGTGAGGAGAGCCCTGGCCGGACTATGGTCGGCAAGGTTGGGATGCGGATGATGAAGAAATTCAAAGCCCACCCACCACCCACTTCGTAGTCACTGTCGACGATTTAACCGACAAGCTCGACTTCGACTCCGAAGACATCGACGGTATGGACACCGATGCAGGAGACGATCAAGAACCAGCGCCTATAGGGCACTGGAAAGCCACCTCGTCGTATGATATATACATGGTGGACACCCCAAAACAAGGCAATGGCGATGGAACAGCGGAGGATGACCCCTCCAAGAAGCAGCCTAAGCGCCAGCGTCAGCGGCGCCGCTCTAAATCCCGCCAAAACAAAAACAGTGATTCCGGCACGGGGGGGTAATAACACCTCGGACAGTGCCGAAGACAACAACATCCAGCAAGATTCAGCACAGGAGGATAGAGAAGCCAGCCCTCATGAGAGAGCGGCAGACAGAAAGGTCGAGGACGATAGTTATATGCCTCCCTCCGAAGACGAGGCAAGCCTCGACGACGACGAATTTTTTGTGCTGGAGGATCCCGTCGAACAAGAGCGTTTCAAACGCAGGCTTATGGCCATGGCGAGTAGCCTGAAGAAAAAACAGCAACAACTTAGAGCTGATCAAGATTTGCTAGCCGACAGATGGACTAAAGTCCTTGCGGCCGACGAGTATGAACTCGAACGCCCCTCCAAGAGCTACCCAAAGTGCAGGTTGCTACCCCAATTAGAGGAGGAAGCACCTAAACCTACATCACCAGCGCATGATGCGGCCGACCGGCCACCCCGTGGCCGCGACAGAGAGGCCTCTCGGCCCTCCACTCAAGCCGCACCCCGGCGCCGCTCAAAAACTACCAAGGCATGGGAAAATGCGCCAGACCTACGAGATATATTGGAGGATAAGGCAAGGCAAACAAGATCGATCTACGGATCACGTGGGCGCCCCATGGCACGAGACAGACTCGTCACATCGGATACAGTAAATCCGGTCGGGCCGAACACAGTGGACAAAGCTCGTTTGAGCTACGTCGTGATGTAGCCCAATACAGAGGCGCCGCACACTCACTATGCTTCACAGATGAAGTAATGGATCATCAAATCCCCGAGGGTTTCAAACCCGTGAACATCGAATCATACGATGGCACAATAGATCCTGTGGTATTGATCGAGGACTATCTCCTTCATATCCACATGGCCCGCGGTGATGACCTACACGCCATCAAATACCTCCCACTCAAGCTTAAAGGACCAGCTCGGCATTGGCTCAACAGCTTGCCAGCAGAATCAATTGGTTGTTGGGAGGACCTGGAAGCCGCATTCCTTGACAATTTCTAGGGCACTTATGTGCGACCACCAGACGCCGATGACCTAAGCCACATAATTCAGCAGCCAGAGGAATCGGCCAGACAATTCTGGACACGGTTCCTAACCAAGAAAAATCAAATCGTCGACTGTCCGACGCAGAGGCCCTAGCAGCTTTCAAGCATAACATCCGCGACGAGTGGCTTGCACGGCACCTAGGATAGGAAAAGCCGAAATCTATGGCAGCCCTCACGACACTTATGACCCGCTTTTGCGCGCGAGAAGACAGTTGGCTAGCTCGCAGCAATAACATGACCAAGAGCCCTGGTAATTCGGATACCAAGGACAACAGTGGCAGGTCACGTCGCAACAAGCAAAAGCGCCGCATTAACAGCGACAACGCTGAGGATACGGCAGTTAATGCCGGATTCAGAGGCTCTAAACCCGGTCAGCGGAAAAAGCCATTCAAAAGAAATACTCCGGGCCCGTCCATTTTGGACCGAATACTCGACCGCTCATGCCAGATACATGGCACCCCCGAAAAACCAGCCAATCACACCAACAGGGATTGTTGGGTGTTCAAGCAGGCAGGCAAGTTAAATGCCGATAGAAGAGACAAGGGGCTGCATAGCGATGACGAGGAGGAGCCCCGGCCGTCAAACAACAGTGGACAGAAAGGTTTTCCCCCACAAGTGCGGACGGTGAACATGATATACGCAACCCGCGTCTCCAAGAGGGAGCGGAAGCGTGTGCTAAGGGACGTATACGCGATGGAGCCAGTCGCCCCAAAGTTCAACCCATGGTCTTCCTGCCCGATCACTTTTGATCGAAGGGACCACCCCACTAGCATCCGTCATGGCAGATTCGCCGCATTGGTTCTAGACCCAATTATTGACGGATTTCTCCTCACTAGAGTCCTTATGGACGGCGGCAGCAGCCTGAACCTGCTTTATCAGGATACAGTGCGGAAAATGGGCATCGATCCCTCGAGGATTAAACCCACCAGAACGACCTTTAAAGGCGTCATACCAGGTGTAGAAGCCAATTGTACATGCTCAGTTACACTTGAAGTGGTCTTTGGATCTCCGTATAATTTCCGAAGCGAGGAGTTAATCTCCGACATAGTCCCATTCCGTAGTGGCTATCACGCACTGCTCGGGCAAACCGCATTTGCCAAGTTCAATGCGGTGCCGCACTACGCATACCTCAAGCTCAAGATGCCAGGCCCTCAAGCCGTCATCACGGTCAATGGAAACACCGAACGCTCTCTCCGAACGGAGGAGCATACGGCGGCTATCGCGGCGGAAGTACAAAGCAGCCTCTCAAGGCAATTCTCTAGTCCGGCCATTAAACGTCCGGACACCGTCAAGCGTGCCCGGAGTAACCTACACCAAGACCGCCCGACACGTTCAGAGCAAGCGTAGCAATGCGGCCCCAACCCCAGCCCTCGCGAACTTGCGAAACCAGTGCTGCGCGTACATAACTACGCTCTGGAAATACCATGGGCACAGGGGGAGGGGCACCATCATGGCACGCTCGAAACGCGGCTTAAACCGCACTAGGGGCTGCCGATTTCTTAATTTGCTCTTATTTTCAGGACTCCATTCTTCGGAAGGCTTGTCCGGCAGTACAATTGCCGCACAAATGATACAACCAGGGAAGCAGAAAGCTACGCCGCACTACGGAACTCTAAGGTGGTCTCTATAACGAGCAGTATACCTGTTTCGCATAAACATTCCGCAGCTCGCCCCTGGAAAGGACATATTTGATAGTCCCATCTTTTGCTTATCGCACTATTTGTATTGTTCTGCTTTGATCATAGCTTTTTTAAATAAACAATGCATAGCTTCCGTCTATTATCGCATTACCTATTTTTTTACGAATATATGTTCATTAATGACATGTTGCACCCGTACACTTTGGTGCGGCCAATACGCCAGGGGCTCAAGTACCCCACAATACGGCGTGAGAAGTCCGAACACTTTCACAAGTGCGGCACCCCAAACTTATAGCATTATATGCATCGGCTCCGAATCATGTCTTGGGTCAAATGTTGGGTTTGCCCGGCTCCTATGTTTTGGTACCTTACATTCCGTTATATCGGCTAAGGTAGCACTAGGAGAACTACTGCGATTGTGCCCCAGTTGAGCTGGGCTAAGCACCTTAGTAGAGAAAGCTAAAATTGACCGTCATGATGAGGCGAGAGATGGTCGCTATTCGAGAGGTTTTCGAGTCCCTATAGACTTATGCCGCTTAGAGCGAGGAGTCGGCTTTGTCCGGCCTAGGCGTGGATAGCGCCCCGAACTCGGTCTTCCGAACACTAGGGGCTTCGCCGAAATTTAAAATTATAGAATTCTATGGCTAAGTGAGAGTGTTCAAGCATTATAGTCCGATTGCCTTGTTCGTTGTGTTGAGCGCCTCCCTCGAAGGACCCAAGAATGGGAAAAAGAGTGCTCATGTTTATCCCGAACACCCCAGCACTCGTGCCATGGGGCAGAAGCCGACGACTCGCCATCTCTCAAATTTGATAAACGACCGCACAGAAGGTAATATTTTAAATTCAAAAGCGTTGCTTAGCGCATATGAACACGTTTTCAGCGTACAGGATCACAAATGTGAGTTTACTCAAAAATTACATCTTTGGGGCATTCATCTGCTATAAGGCGGGCACCCTTCTGGACGCCCTCATAATACGCTTCCGGGACGCGATGCTCCTTGCCCGGCGGCGGCCCGTCCTTCACCAGCTTCTCCGCATCCATCTTGCCCCAGTGCACTTTAGCACGGGCAAGCACCCTACGGGCACCTTCGATGCATACGGAGCGCTTGATTAATTCAAGCCGTGGACAGGCATCCACCAGCCGCCTCACCAGCCCGAAGTAGCTCCCATGCAAAGCCTCTCCAGGCCACAGCCGAACTATGAGGCCCTTTATGGCCTGTTCGGCAACCTTGTGGAGCTCGACCATTTGCTTCAGCTGGTCGCTCAAAGGCACCAGGTGTCCGGCCTCAGCATACAGAGACCAGAACACCTTCTCCATCGAGCTCCCCTCTCCGGCTCGGTAGTAGGCGGCGGCATCCGACGCACTGCGGGGCAAATCTGTGAACGCTCCTGGAGAGCTCCGGACTCGGGTAAGTAATAAGTAATTCACTTTCATGTGTTTGCTTTGCATAATGAATGCCTTACCCGCCGCTATCTTCTTCGTCGCATCAATTTCTTTGAGGGCTTTCTGGACTTCGGCCTTTGCAGACTTCGCGCTTTTGAGGGCTGCCGCAAGCTCGGACGCTTGCGTCTTTGAGTCAAGCTCCAAACTCTCGTGTTTTTTCACGAGAGCCCAAAGCTCTTTCTGCACCTCCTCCACCCGTGCCTCCTGCTTCTCTCTCTCTGTGTGCGCTCCGCGGCCGCCCTGTTTTCGGCCTCGGACAGCGCTTGCTTAAGGGTTGCCACCTCGGTCGTGGCCCCTATAATAGCACGTTGATCCTGTCATTTTTTGCAACCACATCTTTTCTATATAATTGCGCAAGGTATTACTTACCTTCCTTCTCCTCGAGTTGCCTCTTGGCATGGCCAAGCTCGTTCTCGGACCGCGTGAGGTTTTGCTTCAGCGTATCCACCTCCGCAGTCAGTGCGGCGGAGGCCAACAGCGAAGCCTGCATACACATATTGACTTGATTATGTTAGACTCCTGTGATTATTAGATCCTCTATTCGGCTTTTCTTTCCGAACGCCGAACAGAGCATCAGGGGCTACTGTCTATGCGGTAATATTTTTACATATTCTTTACTTACCTCAAAGCCTGTTAAGAGGCTGGCACAGGCTTCAGTCAGTCCGCTCTTGGCGGACCGAACCTTCTGGATCACCACACTCATAATAGTGCGGTGCTCCTCGTCGATGGAGGTGCCGTTAAGCGTCTCCAGCAAATTGTCCGGTGCCTCCGGTTGGACGGAGGTCACCGGCTCGGTAGGCTTGCTCCTTTTGGAAGGAGGCTGCCTACCGGAGTTCGGAACCGTTGAAGGTTCCGGCCCAGTGTCCGGCTCAAGGCCGGACTTGGAGCCCTTGGGGGTTCTATCCCCTTTACGCCTGGAGTCCGGGAGGTTGCCTTGCGGCGCCTCCAGGACCACCACCTCCTGGCTTGGAACCTGTTGGGACGCCACCTCGGCGCCGTTCGTAGGGTGGGGGGAGGAAGCCGTCGGAAGCGAATTCACCTCCGACGAGTCCAGGAAGCCGCTCGACGAATCGTCGAGCCCGGCCTTGGGCGGACTGCACAATCATGTTCGACGTAAGGAAAAGCTGTGCAATGGGGGAATACTATGAATCACTGGTATCCGGATACTTACGATTTCGCCAGGGGCTTGGCCCTGTGCGTCCACTCCTCTTCGCCGTCGTCGGCGTTGGTGGAGTAGTCCGGAGGAGGGGTCTTCCCCCTCTCAGACCCTTCGGCCTCCCCGGTTGGGGCGACCTTCCTTTTCTTCCCACCCCCTGCTGGGGGGGAGAGGGGGGGAGAGGTCTCTTCTCTTCCTCCTCCTCGTCTTCATGGGAGGAGCGCGCCTTGGAGTCGTCGGATGGTGAATCCGACACCTCCTGGCGCCGGGCACTCTTTCGAGTCCCCGATCTGGCCTTCTTCTCCGGCACCACGTAAGGTGCCGGAACCAGCGGCTTCGCCAAGCGAGCGTCCGCTGGGCCTTCGGGCAAAGGAGTCGGACAGTTGATCTGTCTGGACATCTCCTGCCAATCCTGTCAAAGGTAAGGGAACTTAGATCCCGCATGGAGTCAAACTATGAAAAACTAATACCCTGTAAAAGGTGAAAACAACTTACCGCACGAGCGTGATGCTGCGTGCTGAATCCGCGATCCTCGGTAGCGGATTTGGGGGCCTCGGCGCCCTTGAAAAGCACCTTCCAGGCATCTTCGTACGTCATGTAGAAGAGCCTGCTCAGAGTTCAGTGCCGCACCGGGTCAAACTCCCACAGGTTGAAAGCCCGTTGTTGACACAGGAGGATCCGACGGATGAGCATAACCTGGACTACGTGAACAAGTTTGAGATTCCAGTCCACCAGGGTTTGGACGCATGTTTGGAGTTCGGTCAGCTCACCATTTTTACCGCACGACAGGCCCGTCTCTTTCCAGGAGGCGAGCCGCGTAGGGGGTTCGGATCGGAACTCGGGGGCTGCGACCCATTCAGGGTCGCGCGGCTCGGTGATGTAAAACCACCCCGACTGCCACCCCTTTAGGGACTCCATGAAGGAGCCCTCGAACCATAGGATGTTGGGAATCTTGCCCACCATGGCGCTTCCGCACTCCGCTTGGGTGCCGTGCACCACCTTCGGCTTGACATTAGAAGTCTTGAGTCATAGGCCGAAATGGGGGCAGATGCGGAAGAAAGCCTCGCACACGACGATAAACGCCGAGATGTTGAGGACAAAATTCGAGGCCAGATCGTGGAAATCCAGGCCATAGTAGAACATGAGCCCTCGGACAAATGGGTGGAGAGGGAAGCCCAATCCGCGGAGGAAATGGGGGAGGAACACCACCCTCTCATGGGGCCTAGGGGTGGGGATGAGCTGCCCCTCTTCGGGAAGCCGGTGCACAATGTCGTTAGACAAGTATCCGGCCTTCCTCAGTCTTTTGATGTGTCCCTCCGTGACGGAGGAGACCATCCACTTGCCTCCTGCTCCGGAGAGAAGGTTGAGGTGGGGTGTGCGGACTTGGGCGCTAGAGCTCGAGTGCACGGAAATGGATAGGCAAAGGAGAAAGAAGGCGTGGATGAAAAGGTGGATCCTTATCCCCTTATATGGGCGGACGCGACCATGCGCCCCCACCAGCCTGGTAAAACTCGCTTGTCTCCCAAGCACCATAGTCAATGGCGTGGTTGGGTTACCCACACCCGTATTGATGAGAATCCCGGAATAAGGGGACACGATCTCTGCTTTAACAAGACATGCCAAGGAAACCGCCTCGCTAAACGCGCTGAGGTAGAACAATAAAACGATTCGAATAAAGACTTGGCCGTGGTGTGAAGTCACACCA
The DNA here is from genome assembly GCF_003073215.2 of Triticum urartu. Classification (NCBI taxonomy): domain Eukaryota; kingdom Viridiplantae; phylum Streptophyta; class Magnoliopsida; order Poales; family Poaceae; genus Triticum; species Triticum urartu. Next base: position 67,151,522 of record NC_053024.1, on the reverse strand, counting down.
CGGAATACGTCAGCAGATTAGATTTGTGTAAATATTATTCTCTCTATGGCAATATATGGAAACTTATTTTGCAGAGCTGGACACTACCTTTGTGTTCAAAATCTTCTATGAAGTACTTGGAGGAGGAACCCGCCTTGCAATGCCAAAGACAATCTGCGCGCCGGACACGTCGTCATTGAAGCCTGGTTCAGGGGCTACTGAGGGAGTCCTGGATTAGGGGGTGTCCGGATGGCCGGACTATAGCTTCGACCAGACTCCTGGACTATGAAGATACAAGATTGAAGACTTCGTCCCATGTCCAGAAGGGACTTTCCTTGGCGTGGAAGGCAAGCTTGGTGATACGGATATGTAGATCTCCAACCATTGTAACCGACTCTGTGTAACCCTAGCCCTCTCCGGTGTCTATATAAACAGAGAATTTTAGTCCGTAGGACGAACAACAATCATACCATAGGCTAGCTTCTAGGGTTTAGCCTCTCTGATCTCGTGGTAGATCTACTCTTGTACTACCCATATCATCAATATTAATCAAGCAGGACATAGGGTTTTACCTCCATCAAGAGGGCCCGAACCTGGGTAAAACATCGTGTCCCCTGCCTCCCCTGCCTCCTGTTACCAAATGACCTAGACGCACAGTACGGGACCCCCTACCTGAGATCCGCCGGTTTTGACACCGACACTCCTCCTTGAGCTTGGTTGCGTCACCTTCTCGGTAACATCGGCACCTGCAAACTGGTTTTGGAAGTATCTGTGAGTCACGGGGACTCAGCAATCTCACACCCTCGCGATCAAGACTATTTAAGCTTATGGGTAATGTAAAGGTATGAGGTGGAGCTGCAGCAAGTGAGTAGCATATATGGTGGCTAAAAAACATACGCAAATGAGAGTGGGAAGAGAAGGCAAAGCACGGTCGAACAACTATGATCAAGAAGTGATCCTATAACAACATACGTCAAGCATTACTCCAACACCGTGTTCACTTCCCGGACTCCGCCGAAAAGAGACCATCACGGTTACACACGTGGTTGATGGCTTTTAATTAAGATCAACTTCAGGTTTTCTACAACCGGACATTAACAAATTCCCATCTGCCCATAACCGCGGGCATGGCTTTCGAAAGTTCAAACCCTGCAGGGGTGTCCCAACTTAGCCCATCACAAGCTCTCACGGTCAATGAAGGATATTCCTTCTCCCAAGACATTCCGATCAGACTCGGCATCCAGGTTACAAGACATTTCGAAAATGGTAAAACAAGACCAGCAAAGCCACCCAAATGTGCCGACAAATCCTAATAGGAGTTGCACATATCTCGGTCTCAGGGCACACCGGATTGTCCAAACTTCCGGTAGGACAGCCCAGAGTTGCCCCTGGTGGCCACCGGCGGCTGACAGGTTGGACCAACACTTAGAGGAGCACTGGCCCGGGGGGTTTAAAATAATGATGACCCTCGGGAGCGCGACTCCCAAGGGAAAAGAAAAGGCTAGGTGGCAGATGGTAAAACCAAGGTTGGGCATTGCTGGAGGAGTTTTATTCAAGGCGAACTGTCAAGGGTTCCCATTATAACCCAACCGCGTAAGGAACGCAAAACCCGGGAACATAACACCGATATGATGGAAACTAGGGCGGCAAGAGTGGAAAAAAACACCAGGCATAAGGCCGAGCCTTCCACCCTTTACCAAGTATATAGATGCATTAATTTAATAAGAGATATTGTGATATCCCAACAAGTAAACATGTTCCAACAAGGAACAACATCTCCATGTTCCAACAAGGAACAAACTTCAATCTTCACCTACAACTAACAACGCTATAAGAGGGGCTGAGCAAAGCGGTAACATAGCCAAACAACGGTTTGCTAGGATAAGGTGGGTTAGAGGCTTGGATTAACAATATGGGAGGTATGATAAGCAAGTGGTAGGTATCGCAGCATAGGCATAGCAAAAGAGCGAGCAACTAAGCAAGCAAAGATAGAAGTGATTTCGAGGGTATGGTCATCTTGCCTGAAATCCCGCAAGGAAGAAGGACGAGTCCATGAAGAAGACAAACGGACGTAGACGAACGGATCCTCACAAACGCGACGTTATCGGAACCAACCCAAAGAAGCAACACCGGAAATAAGCACACAACATAGTAAACAACCAACACATGAACTTGGTATGATATGCGAGATGCGGTATGTGATGCATATGCATGATTAGCAAAGGAAAGATTGAACCTGGCCTCAACTTGGAAATCCAAGAGTGCCACTGTAAAGGTGAGGTGATTTCGGTTGAAATCGATATAAAGATCGCCGGAATCGGATGCACGGTTGGAAATGGCAAGCAAAACAAATATGGCACCGGTCTGCGATAAACAGCAAGTGACCAACTAAATGCATCAAGATAAATATGCTAAAACACTCAAACATGGGAAAAAAATACATAGCAGGGATCCACTCATGATGCTTGACAAAAGATGAACACTAGGCTACGACTAATTCATCCATTAACAGGTTCAAACAACCATGGCAAAAGTGCAAATGATAACAGGTTTCAAACTAGTGAAATTAACACAAGTCTGGAATTTATTATCAGGAAGCAATAATTAGAGCATGATAACTATATGCTACAGAAACATATCATGGCAAAGCAAGGCATGGCATGAAGCTACTCAAAGCACTTAACAAAAGTCCCTTAGTGACCTTGAGCCAAAAGGGAACAGAAAATACAATTGCAAGCATGTGAACATGGCAAAAACATAAACAGATTCAGACTTAGTGAAAAACTGGAGCATGCAAATCAGTTAACGGGTAGGCATGTTTACGAGCTCGATGCACTCACTACGAAGCATGGCATGACAAACTAAGCATACACCCATAAAGAATACATGGCATAGAAGCTAGACATGGCAATAACAACAACATAGCATGCACGGATCAATAACAACATCCCCGGCAAAATCGCTAAACATGTCAAGAATCTGCCAGGATTATTTTATAGCAAAAGTAGAGCTCGATTTACTCAAGCTAGGTTGCTCCATAAATGCAAAAAAAGACATGGATGGATAGAGCGCCACAATGTTAACAAAACATCCTTACTGATCATCCTCAAAAGAGGCACGGATCACTAGGAAACAACATGAACATATGGCATACCGACAAAATCAGGACAAGGACTTAGAGAAATTCTAAGTCCCTGAAATCAGCATTACCGATTACGCTACTTTGCAAGCTTGTGCTAGTCACCACAAATATCACAAAAATACATGGCAAGCACCACTGTAAATATGGCATGGCATATAACAAAACACATGTAGAGCTCAGGATCATAGCATGCACACATTAATCATGGCAAAAATGACAAAATGCCATTTGCTGAAACAGATTTGACAAATTCATCAAATAACCCTCTTCCAACAGCATTTCGGGCATCAAGATGAGCTCAAAAGAAAATGATGCAAGGAGATGAAATGATTTACTCATCGAGACGAACATTCTGATATGCTACACGCGCAAAACGGAGCTGCGGATGCAGAGTTATAGCATGATGAAGATTGCATAAAAATTAGGGTTTAGGGGGAAAAGTCCACTGGGGAAATTCTCAGATCCAGATCTGGATCAGATCGGGAGGTACTGTAGCAACATGGAAAACGAGGATCTCCGTCGAGAAGGTCGCTGCTCCGGCGAGGAAAACCGAGGGGGAGGCCGGAGAAGAGGAGGCCGGCGAGGTCGGTGGTGCGCCGGCGACGAGGGGAGGCCGGACGGCGGGGGCGGCGTCCCCTGCGGCGGTTCCGGCCGCGGTGGCGGCGAGGCGACGATGGCGCCACAGTGGCCGGCGATGGCGGCGAGAGGCGCGGCGGCGTCGGGCGGTCAGGGCGGAGAGCGGGCGGCGCGGCGAGGAGGTGCGGGCGTCGGGGCGCAGTGGAGATGAAGCGGGCCGGGAGGGCCCGCGGCGGACTCCGGCGGGCCGCGTGGTGGGAGGTGGCCGGCGTGCCACGTGGCGCGACGGGAGTGGGCGGCGGCGAGCGTCCGGCTAGGCGGCGGACATGTCCGGCGACGGATGAGTAGATTTTAGGGTTAGGGTGCGAAATGGCCCGGGATTTTAAAGGGGAGGACCTCTTTGTAGGTAGGAGGAGCTAGGGGGCTCCAAATTGAGCACGGTTTGCGGCCATGCGATTGTGATCGAATGACCGAGGTGATGTAAGGGGTTTGGATGGGTTTTGGGCCACTTTGGAGGGGTGTTGGGCTGCAACACACATGAGGCCTTTTCGGTCCCTCGGTTAACCATTGGAGTATCAAACGAAGTCCAAATGGCACAAAATTTGACAGGCGGTCTACTGGTAGTAAACCAAGGCCGCATGACAAGTCTCGGTAGTAGACATGGCAAGAACAACAACATAGCATGCACGGATCAATAACAACATCCCCGGCAAAATCGCTAAACATGTCAAGAATCTGCCAGGATTATTTTATAGCAAAAGTAGAGCTCGATTGACTCAAGCTAGGGTGCTCCATAAATGCAAAAAAAGACATGGATGGATAGAGCACCACAATGTTAACAAAACATCCTTACTGATCATCCTCAAAAGAGGCACGGATCACTAGGAAACAACATGAACATATGGCATACCGACAAAATCAGGACAAGGACTTAGAGAAATTCTAAGTCCCTGAAATCAGCATTACCGATTACGCTACTTTGCAAGCTTGTGTTATTCACCACAAATAACACAAAAATACATGGCAAGCACCACCGTAAAGATGGCATGGCATATAACAAAACACATGTAAAGCTCAGGATCATAGCATGCAGACATTAATCATGGCAAAAATGACAAAATGCCATTTGCTGAAACAGATCTGACAAATTCATCAAATAACCCTCTTCCATCAGAATTTCGGGCATCAAGATGAGCTTAAAAGATAATTATTCATTGATATGAAATGATGTACTCGTCGAGACGAACATATTGATATGCTACACGCGCAAAACGGAGCTACGGATGCAGAGTTATAGCATGATGAAGATTGCATAAAAATTAGGGTTTAGGGGGAAAAGTCAACCGGGGAAATTCTCAGATCCAGATCTGGATCGGATCAGGAGGTACTGTAGCAATGCGGAAAAGGAGGATCTCCGTCGAGAAGGTCGCTGCTCCGGTGAGGAAAACCGAGGGGGAGGCCGGAGAAGAGGAGGCCGGCGAGGTCGGTGGTGCGCCGGCGACGAGGGAAGGCCGGACGGCGGGGGCGGTTCCAGCCGCGGTGGCGGCGAGGCAACGATGGCGCCACGGTGGTCGGCGATGGCGGCGGCGTCGTCGGGCGGCGAGAGGCGCGGCGGCGTCGGGCGGTCGTGGTGGAGAGCGGGCGGCGCGGCGAGGTGGCGCGGGCGTCGGGGCACAGTGGAGACGAAGCGGGCCGGGAGGGCCTGCGGCGGGCTCCAGCGGGCCGCGTGGTGGGAGGTGGCCGGCGTGCCACATGGCACAACGGGAGTGGGCGGGGGCGAGCGTCCGGCTAGGTGGCGGACATGTCCGGCGACGGAGGAGCAGATTTTAGGGTTAGGGTGCGAAATGTCCCGGGATTTTGAAGGGGAGGACCTTTTTATAGGAAGGAGGAGCTAGGGGGCTCCACATTGAGCACGGTTTGCGGCCATGCGATTGTGATCGAACGACCGATATGATGGAAGGGGTTTGGATGGGTTTTGGGCCACTTTGGAAGGGTGTTGGGCTGCAACACACACGAGGCCTTTTCAGTCCCTCGGTTAACCGTTGGAGTATCAAACGAAGTCCAAATGGCACGAAATTTGACAGGCAGTCTACCGGTAGTAAACCAAGGCCGCATGACAAGTCTCGGTCCAATCCAAAAACATTTAACACCCGCACACGAAAAGAGGTAGAAAGGGACACCGGATGACATAGGAGCGCCAGATTGCAAAACGGACAACGGGGAAAATGCTCGGATGCATGAGACGAACCTGTATGCAAATGAAATGCACATGATGACATGATATGCAATGCATGACACGCAAGCAAAGACAAGTCAACAATAGAGAATACTGGAGGACACCTGGCACATCGGTCTCGGGGCGTTACAGATGATGTCTTACCGAGTGGGCCTTAAGTGTGTAGACCCTACGGGTTCGGGAACCATGCAGACATGACCGAGACAACTCTCCGGTCAATAACCAACAGCAGGATCTGGATACCCATGTTGGCTCCCACATGTTCCACGATGATCTCATCGGATGAACCATGATGTCGAGGATTCAAGCAATCCTGTATACAATTCCCTTTGTCAATCGGTACGTTACTTGCCCGAGATTCGATCGTGGGTATCCCAATACCTCGTTCAATCTCGTTACCGGCAAGTCACTTTACTTGTTCCGTAACACATCATCCCGTGACCAACCCTTAGTCACATTGAGCTCATTACGATGATGTCTTACCGAGTGGGCCCAGAGATACCTCTCCGTCATACGGAGTGACAAATCCCAGTCTCGATTCGTGCCAACCCAACAAACACTTTCGGAGATACCCGTAGTGCCCCTTTATAGTTACCCAGTTACGTTGTGCCGTTTGGCACGCCCAAAGTATTCCTACAGTATCTGGGAGTTGCACAATCTCATGGTCTAAGGAAAAGATACTTGACATTAGAAAAGCTTTAGGAGACGAACTACACGATCTTGCCCTATGCTTAGGATTGGGTCTTGTCCATCACATCATTCTCCTAATGATGTGATCCCGTTATCAATGACATCCAATGTCCATGGTCAGGAAACCGTAACCATCTATTGATCAACGAGCTAGTCAACTAGAGGCTCACTAGGGACATGTTGTGGTCTACGTATTCACACATGTATTACGATTTCCGGATAACACAATTATAGCATGAACAATAGAAAATTATCATGAACAAGGAAATATAATAATAACCATTTTATTATTGCCTCTAGGGCATATTTCCAACACACGGTATGAGGGGAGACAGACTGGAAAAGGCGCGCTAGGAGGGGACTCACTAATATGTAGGGACGGGCATTCTTGGTCTCAAGCACACTACACAGTTCTAAAGAACTCTACCTTGGTGACCCCGTCTGTCGATGAACACAAGAACAGTCCGTGCTCCAAACACCCGGAGCAGTGTGACGACTGGATTACATGTGAAAACATCAGGACTTTCGGCAGTTGGTTGGAAACACATCTCAGAGGTGACAACACTGTTTCTGATGAGCAGTACTCGTTGTCCAGGGGACCATCTTCGACTGTACTGACTTCCAAAGGATACGAGATAAATGGGAATACATTTTACACAATCGCCGAAGTTCAAAAGAGCACCAACCAAAACAACGGTGTCCGATTTGATACAGCAACCAATAGGGGAAAGGACACATATTATGGTTACATACTGGACATATGGGAACTTGACTACGGACATGATTTTAAGGTCCCTTTGTTTAAGTGCAAATGGGTAATCTGTCAGGAGGCGAGGTACAGGTAGACCCATAGTACGGAATGACAACAGTGGATCTGAACAATCTTGGGTACACATACGAACCATTCATCCTAGCAAATGATGTGGCGCAGGTTTTCTATGTGAAGGACATGTCTACCAAACCGAGAAAAAGAAAAGATAAGGAAGCGAATACATCATACGATGAGCCAAAGCGCCACATAGTTCTTTCAGGAAAAAGAGAAATCGTGGGATTGGAGAGCAAGACAGACATGTCTAAAGATTATGAAAAGTTTCATGAAATTCCTCCCTTCAAAGTCAAGGCTGACCCAAGCACCCTGTTAAGCGATGAAGAATATCCATGGTTACGGCGCAATAAGCAAAGGACACAAGCGAAAAAAAGTGAAGACTTTCTCCACACAACTATTATGATGATGCCTTTGATCTAGAATATCACTGCAGTTACATGTGAAGAAATAAAATGCCTGTTGTAACACACGAGTTTCCGTATGAAACCCTGATACCTCGATACAGATTGTCCGTTTTGTACACGAAGTGCATCCAGTTTTTGCCGTGACCCTATCAACTTTTTAGCACATGCTATGTGGGTGAAATGATGATACCATGCCAACTTTCAACCATTTCAGAGTTCATTTGTAGTGATTTTCATTTTCAGGGTCATATAGCTCAAAATATCAGTAAATGCATGAAAAATAACAAATGAAGTCAGAAAGGGTGGAAAATTTATGATGTGGCTTTGAATGGTGCATATTGAACACACAAAAACTCTGGAGTTCAAATAAGTTCAAATAAATGAAATTCCTTTGTAACAAATGAGTTTCCGTATGAAACCCTGATACTTCGAAAGAGATTGTCCATTTTGTACACGAAGTGCATCCAGTTTTTGCCGTAACCCTCTCATCTTTTTAGCACATGATATGTGGGGTGAAATTATGATACCATGCCAACTTTCAACCTTTTCAGAGTTCATTTGTAGTGATTTTCATTTTCAGGGTCATGTCGCTCAAAAAAATCAGTAAATGCATGGAAAATAACAAATGAAGTCAAAAAGGGTTGAGAATTGATGATGTGGCTTTGAATGGTGCATTTTGAACACACAAAAAGTCTAGAGTTCAAATAAGTTCAAAAAAATGAAATCCCTTTGTAACACATGAGTTTCCGTATGAAACCCTGATATTTCGAAAGAGATTGTCCATTTTGTACATGAAGTGCATCCAGTTTTTATCGTAACCCTCTCAACTTTTTACCACATGTTATGAGGATGATACCATGCCAACTTTCAACCTTTTTAGAGTCATTTGTAGTGATTTTCATTTTCAGGGCCATATAGCTCAAAAATCATTAAATGCATGAAAACTAACAAATGAAGTAAGAAAGGGTTGAAAACTGATGATGTGGCTTTGAATGGTGCATTTTGAACACACAAAAAGTCTGGAGTCCAAATAAGTTCAAAAAAATGAAATCCCTTTGTAACAGACGAGTTTCCGTATGAAACCCTGATACTTCGGAAGAGATTGTCCATTTTGTACACGAAGTGCATCCAGTTTTTTCCATAACCCTCTCAACTTTTTACCACATTCTATGTGGGTGAAATGATGATACCATGCCAACTTTCAACCCATTCAGAGTTCATTTGTAGTGATTTTCATTTTCAGGGTCATATAGCTACAAAAAATCAGTAAATGCATGAAAAATAACAAATGAAGTCAGAAAGGGTTGAAAATTGATGATGTGGCTTTGAATGGTGCATTTTGAACACACAAAAAGCCTGGAGTTCAAATAAGTTCAAAAAATGAAATCCCTTTGTAACAGATGAGTTTCCGTATGGAACCGTGATACTTCGGAAGAGATTGTCCATTTTGTACACGAAGTGCATCCAGTTTTTGACGTAACGCTCTCAACTTTTTACCACATCCTATGTGGGTGAAATAATGATACCATGCCAACTTTCAACCTCTTCAGAGTTCATCTAAAGCGCCTTTTCAATTTGAGGGTCATTTAGCTCAAAGAATGAACTAATATAAAAAAGAATGAATACAAGTAGATAAATAAAGCAATAGTAAGTATTTTGTTGTAAGAAGAAACAAAATAAAATAAATAAAGCAACAAAGAAAACAAAAATAAATAAATAAAAGTGCCACCTACTGGGCCACCACGGCCTGAATACGACTAGAAACGCAAACATGGGCCAGGATTCAGGACCGCAGTAGGCCCAGTAGGCCCACAGGCACATAGTGACAGATTAGGCCCGAAAGCCTGTAGTTGAGAGGAGCTCGAGAGGGTGGGCGCAGCAGCGCTTATAAACAACTCTCAAGCTCTCTCAACTAGCGAGGTGGGACTAAACTCTTGGCCGCGACGCAGGCAACACAAGGCCTTTGGTCCCGGTTGGTGGCACCAACCGGGACCAAAGGCCTCTGCTTCCCGCCCTTTGGGCTGCTGAAAAGAGACGTTTGGTCCCGGTTGGTGGCACCAACCGGGGCTAAAGGGGGGCATTGGTCCCGGTTGGTGCCATGAACCGGGACCAAAGGGTTTGCTATATAAGAAACACTTGTGAAAATTTTGGTTTTCATCGCCAGTTGCCCCCGATGACGCCGACCTCCTCGACGCCGCTAGGCTGCCCCGACGCCGTCTGATGAGGACATAGACCTGGGGTAGGGTAATAGGCCTGACCTATATGTCCTATCCAAGGTCACTATCTTAGAAGCAAAGAAGCTCAAGAGACGACAGGGAGGGCCCAACAAAGGTGTCGAGTACAATCCACTCGACCTACCAGTCACTCGGAGACTCCTCCTTCTTTGAGTCACTCGACCACACAATCAGTCGACCATACAAGAATCCATTCGACCTGTTTTAAGACCAAGAGCCGTCGAGAACATCAACGGGCAAGCGTCCACCCTGTAACCTTTAAGGCCATTAAGGCATTTAAGGCTACCGTTAGCAGTAAAGCCATCTCTTTATGTACCTTAAACTCCTTGTAATGTGGGCTGGCTGGGGTCCTGGCACACTCTATAAAAGCCACCCCCTCCACTGAGACAAGGGTTCGCACCCTCTGTAAACACACACATACATAATCCAGTCGGCCGCCTCCGGGCACCGAGACGTAAGGCTGTTACTTCCTCCGCGAAGGGCCTGAACTCGTAAAACTCGTGTGTACAACTTCATCATAGCTAGGATCTTGCCTCCTCATACCTACCCCCCATTCTACTGTCAGTCTTAGATCCACAATAGTTGGCGCCCACCGTGGGGCAGGTGTCTTACCGACTTTCTGGTGGAGTTGCAATTTTTCTGATTCTCATTGTCATGGTTTCCGCCAGTGGACTGGTTGAGGGCCGCAAGATCCGTCTCAGCGTGCTCGTGTTCATCACCGACGACTCCGCCTAGCTCCAGGAAGCTCCGCTCGACGTCGATGCGCTCCCCGTCCATGGGGTGACGCACTTTCACGCGTGCATCCGCGACGTCCTTCTCCGGCAACCGTCGACCCAGTATCGGTCGGTTCCTATGGTGTCTTCATCCCCCGCCACTTGCCGGCGCAAGCGTTCCGGTCGGTTGCGACTCTAGCGGTGGGTAAGGCATGTGGTGGCCCGCCAGTCGGCCACCTCACATGTCGCGCAATCGAGCCCGACGAAAATCTCTACGGCCTGTTCGACTGGCTCCATCAAGGCAGCATCCGAATACGACAGCAGCGATCCCGCGACAGAAGTCTTGATGGTCGATGGACCACCCAGTCCTCCTGGCTTCCCCCGCAACGACGGTGGCGATGGCGGGGGTGATCCGTCGCGCGTTCACGAGGAGTACCGTCCCGAGCCCCTTTCTTCGCAGCGGAGGGAATAGCTTCGCCGCCGCAACATGGATGCACTTCACACTCCTATCGTTGGAGAAACCCCCGAGGCCCGGGCCTTGGAGGAAGCACGCCTGGCCAACTTGGATGAGCGCACTCGATTGGAGAACCTGCAGCATGCACTCGACGAGTGTGCTAGGCAGCGGATCCCTGAATCCAGTCGACGGCAACTTTTCCCACCTCAAACTCAGGTATACCGCACTCCGATCCAAAATCTCACAGCCGCAGCCCGAATAGCAGTCAATCCAGCCTTCCCAGTCAGAGGCAGGCAGGGGTTGATGCAGATCTGAGCCTTGCTTCGAGCAGCTGGAGAACAGAATACATCAGTATCTCAGTCGTGGAATAGGATTCATAGCAGGCCTGTGGTGCCGGACACAGTCCAGTCGGCTCACGGCCCAAGATCACCTTCGCGGCGTGAGGGACGTGGGCACCGGCATGATCAGTACAAAAACCGCGAGCAGTATGATCACCAACCTGACCACGATGACCGTCGTCGAGTGCCCAAGCCTCCTCTGAGGAGTGGCTCATACATGCCTCGGCGGCAGGATAATAGGCGCCCCCACAGTGGAGAGCGAAGGGTACCAGTCGACCCAAGAGAGCCAGGCTTTGATGCAAGATCTATTCTCGTTCAAGGTCTGGTTGACAGGAACAAAGCGCATAGGGAAGGTCATGACAGAGATTATCCGACTGGCAGTAGAGTGCACGTTTCCGGTCCCGAGTGTTTCAGCAGAGCCATCAGGGCCGCAGTGATTCCTCCCAACTTCAGGTTGGCGACTGGAGTCAGCAAGTTCACCGGTGAGTCTAAGCCTGACACTTGGCTTGAAGATTACCGAGTGGCTGTGCAAATTGGTGGTGGCAATGATGAAGTGGCAATGAAGCACCTCCCTCTCATGTTGGAAGGCTTGGCCAGGGCGTGGCTGAACCAATTAGCACCTGGCAGCATATAAAGTTGGGAAGAACTCGCCAGAGTGTTTGTTAGAAATTTTGAGGGTACTTGTAAGCGACCGGCGGGGTTGACAGAATTGCAGTGTTGTGTACAGAAACCGAATGAGACCTTGAGAGACTATATCCAGAGATGGATCATGTTACACCATATAGTGGAGAATGTGTCAGATCACCAAGCAATATGTGCCTTCAAGGAAGGCGTTAAGTATCAGGAGTTGAATCTGAAATTTGGTCGGACAGGGGATATGACTCTGACTCGGATGATGGAGATTGCCACCAAATACGCTAACGGCGAAGAGGGAGACCGACTCCGGAGTGGCAAGCACAAAACAGTCGCCCAGGACACCGGTGGAGGTACTTCCAATTGAAAACAGAAGCGTAAGGCCGAGCCAATTGCTCCTGGCGAGGCCTTAGTTGTGGCTCAAGGAAAGTTCAAGGGGAAGCCCAAAGGGCCCTGGAATCCCAAGAAAGTGAAAGATCAAGACGGAAATGATGTGTAGGATTTGCCATGTCACATTCACACCAAGAAAGATGAAGAGGGTAATTTGGTTTATCCCAAGCACACTACTCGACAGTGTCGACTCCTGATCCAGCAATTTCGAGAGAAGCAACCCAAGGAGAAGGAAAAGGAGTCAGACATGGATGAGGACAAGGAAGAGGATGATGACGGTTTTCCGAACGTCAACTCCACTCTGATGATTTTTGCTGATGTTGAGAGCAAAAGTCGATTGAAAGTTATCAACAGAGAAGTGAACATGGTTCCTCCGGCAACACCAAGTTATTTGAAGTGGTCCCAGACTGCCATCACATTTAACCAGTCTGACCATCCAGCACGTATAGCCACCCTTGGGAGGCAAGCGTTGGTGGTCGACCCAGTTGTTGAAGGCACCCGACTGACTAAAGTGCTGATGGATGGTGGTAGCGGCCTAAATATCCTTTATGCTGAAACCTTGAAAGGAATGGGGATTCCGATGTCCAAGATCAGCGAAAGTAATATGAGTTTCCATGGCATTATACCCGGCAAGAAGGCTGAATCACTCGGCCAGATCGCCCTTGATGTGGTTTTCGGTGATTCCAAGAATTACCGCAAAGAGAAGTTTTGAAGTAGTGGATTTCAAGAGTGCTTATCATGCCATTCTGGGTAGGCCTGCCTATGCACATTTCATGGCTCGACCGTGTTACGTATACCTCAAATTGAAAATGCCTGGTCCCAGAGGAGTGATCACTATCACTCGCAATTGGCAGAAAGCAGAAGAGTGCTTCCAGAAGGGCTAAAAAATTGCCAATGCACAAATGGCGGCAGTTGAAATGCAAGAATACCGGAAAAATGCAGATCCGAGTGATTTGCTGCGCTCCAAGAAGCCTGCCATTGATTCTGCATTTCAGTCGTCCGGTGAAACCAAGCCGATTCACATTCACCTGACTGATCCTAATGGTGCTCCTACTCATATTTCAACTTCACTTGACAGCAAATAGGAAGAAGCACTCATCCAGTTCCTCCGTGAGAACTGGGACATCTTTGCATGGAAACCTTCTGACATGCTGGGTGTACCTAGGGGACTGGCTGAGCATCGTTTGTGAGTCAACCCGAAAGTGAAACCAGTCAAAGAACATCTTCAACGGTCCGCCGTACAGAAGAGAAAAGCAATTAGTGAGGAAGTGGCTCGGCTCCTGGCAGCTGAGTTCATCCACGAGATTTACCACTCCGAGTGGCTCGCCAATGTTGTTATGGTCCCCAAGAAAGACGACTCAGTTCACATGTTCATTGACTTCAAGCATATCAATTGGGCCTACCCGAAAGATCATTTTCCTCTCCCTCGCATCGACCAAATTGTTGATTCTACTGTAGGGTGTGAGCGTTTGTATTTCCTAGATGCCGTTTTCGGGTACCATCAGATCCGACTGTATGGACCCGATGAGATAAACACAACTTTCATCACTCCATTCGGGTGCTTTTGTTATGTCACCATGCCATTCGGTCTCAAGAACGATGGGGCCACATTCATGAGGATGATTCAGAAGTGTCTGCTCACCCAAATCAGCCGGAATGTGGAAGCATACATGGATGACATTGTGGTCAAGTCACGCAAAGGTTCCGACGTGCTGACTGGCCTTGCTGAAACCTTTGCCAACCTGAGAAGATATGATGTAAAGCTTAACCCATCAAAGTGTACTTTTGGAGTTCCTGGCAGAAAGTTACTCGGCTTCCTCGTTTCCGAATGAGGGATCGACACGAACCAAGAGAAAGTTGGTGCCATACTCCGGGTGAAGCGCCCTGTGCGCGTGCATGATGTCCAGAAGCTTAATGGTTGTTTGGCCACCTTGAGTCGATTCATTTCTCACCTCGGTGAAAAGGCATTGCCTCTTTACCGACTGATGAAGAAATCTGACAAGTTCGAGTGGACTCCTGAAGCTGATACAGCGTTTGCAGATCTCAAAGCCCTGCTTTCCACCTAGCCGGTGCTCGTTGCCCCAATCAGCAAAGAGCCTTTACTGCTTTATATTGCAGCCACTGGACAAGTTGTGAGTACCGTACTCACGGTCGAGCGGGAAGAAGAAGGAAAAGCCTATAAAGTTCAGCACCCGGTATACTATGTTTCTGAAGTTTTAACTCCATCCAAGCAAAGATATCCACATTATCATAAGCTTGTTTATGGGATTTACATGACCAAGAAGAAGGTTGCACATTATTTCTTTGATCACTCCGTTACAGTCGTCAGCGACGCACCATTATCAGAAATTCTGAACAACAGAGATGCAACTGCTCGAGTGGCAAAATGGGCGATTGAACTCCTTCCCTTGGATATCAAGTTTGAGGCAAAGAAAGTTATCAAGTCCCAGGAAATAGCGGATTTCCTTGCCGAGTGGATCGAACAGAAACTGCCGCTCAGATTTACTCGGACCACTGGACCATGTTCTTTGATCGATCCAAGATGCTGAATGGTTCTAGTGCTGGGGTGGTATTGGTATCCCCCCGAGGTGACAAGCTCCGCTATGTTCTCCAAATTCATTTCGATTCCTCCAACAACGTAGCTAAATATGAAGCACTTTTGTATGGGTTGCGTATGGCCATTTCTCTCGGCGCCCGTCGCCTCATGGTCTACGGTGACTTAGATTTGGTGGTGAAGCAAGTAATGAAGGAGTGGGACATTAGAAGCCCAGTTATGACTGGCTACTGCAATGCGCTGAGAAAGTTAGAAAAGAAGTTTGAGGGTTTATAACTCCACCATATACCCCAACTGAAAAATCAAGCAGCGGATGATTTGGCGAAGATAGGTTCCCAGAGAGAAGCCATTCCCAGTAATGTGTTTTTGGAGCATATTCATACACCTTCAGTCCAGGAAGATCCTTTCATTGAAGAGCCCCTGCAGCCAAAGAGCACCGCTGATCCGACTGAAGTCGAAGTCCCGGCCGTGGTCGACTTGATCATGGAGGTTTTAGTCATCACTCCCGACTAGAAAGTGATGTACATTGCGTACATCCTCAGGAAGGAACTCCCAGAGGACGAAGAAGAGGCCCGACAGATCGTCCGCCGATCCAAAGCTTTTACTATGATAAGAGGGTAGCTGTTCAGAGAAAGTTTAGTTGGAGTCAGCCTAAAATGCATAACACCAGAGGAAGGTCGAGTGATCCTCAACGACATCCACTCGGGGACCGGTGGTCACCATGCATCCTCTCGGACCATTGTGGCCAAAGCATACCGAGCAGGATATTATTGGCCACGGGCAAATGACATGGCACAAGAACTAGTCAACAAATGTGTAGGTTGCCAGTTTTACTCCAACATGTCTCATAAGCCTGCGTCAGCCCTGAAGACCATTCCACTCATCTGGCCCTTTGTTGTTTGGGGTTTGGACATGGTTGGACGTCTGAGCACGGGTAGGAGCGGTTTCACTCATGTACTCGTGGCAGTCGACAAATTCACCAAATGGATTGAAGCCAAACTTATCAAAAGTCTTGAAGCCAGTACTGCGGTCAGTTTCATTAGAGAGTTAACATTCAGATATGGTGTTCCGCACAGCATCATCACTGACAACGGCTCGAACTTCAATTCGGATGAGTTCAGAGCCTTCCGTGCTTCCCAAGGAACTCGTGTCAACTATCCTTCAGTCGCCCATCCCCAGTCGAATGGACAAGCTAAAAGAGCAAATGGGTTGATCCTCAAAGGACTGAAACCCCGACTGATGCGTGATCTCAAGCATGTGGCAGGCGCCTGGGTCGATGAACTTTCGTCAGTACTTTGGTGTCTGAGGACGACTCTGAATCGGCCAACTAGTCGAACTCCATTCTTCTTGGTCTATGGAGCTGAAGCTGTGCTTCCGAGTGACTTGCTTCACAATGCACCCAGAGTCGAGATTTTCTCAAAAGATGAAGCAGAACAGGCTCGGCAAGATGCAGTTGATCTTCTGGATGAGGAAAGAGAGATGGCTCTGATCCGATCGACCATTTATCAGCAAGACCTGCGTCGATTCCACGCCAGAAACGTGAGGGGTCGAGAATTTTAGGAAGGAGACTTGGTTCTTCGAGTGGGTCAGCAGAAACCACACAAGCTCGCCCCTACTTGGGAAGGTCCTTTCATCATCACCAGAGTGCTCCACAATGGAGTGTACCACCTCTACAACATCGAGCATAAGAAAGACGAGCCACACGCTTGGAATGCGGAGTTGCTCCGCCCCTTTTACACTTAAGCATTCAGACTGTTGAGATGTAATAAGAAATATTCCTTAGTTTGATTATCAAAGACATGGTTTTATAGTCTCATAAAAGATTGTTGTTTTTTTATGTTCTAAATGCCCCAGTGAGTGCCTTAGATGTGATCCGTTTCGCCTAAGTTTAACAAATCCCCAAGTGGGTGCCTTAGCTGCGAATCCGTTTCGCCTAAGTTTGAAAAATCCTACCGAGTGGTGAGTAAGCCTCTCACTCGAAGGCTTAGCTGCAGTCCAGTACTCGCCTAAGTTTGAAAAATCCTACCGAGTGGTGAGCAAGCCTCTCACTCGGAGGCTTAGCTGCAGTCCAGTACTCGCCTAAGTTCGAAAAATCCTACCGAGTGGTGAGCAAGCCTCTCACTCGGAGGCTTAGCTGCAGTCCAGTACTCGCCTAAGTTTGAAAAATCCTACCGAGTGGTGAGCAAGCCTCTCGCTCGGGTGCTTAGCTGCAGTCCAGTACTCTCCTAAGTTTGAAAAATCCTACCGAGTGGTGAGCAAGCCTCTCACTCAGAGGATTAGCTGCAGTCCAGTAGTCGCCTAAGTTTGAAAAATCCTACCGAGTGGTGAGCAAGCCTCTCACTCGGAGGCTTAGCTGCAGTCCAGTACTCGCCTAAGTTTGAAAAATCCTACCGAGTGGTGAGCAAGCCTCTCGCTCGGGTGCTTAGCTGCAGTCCAGTACTCTCCTAAGTTTGAAAAATCCTACCGAGTGGTGAGCAAGCCTCTCACTCAGAGGATTAGCTGCAGTCCAGTAGTCGCCTAAGTTTGAAAAATCCTACCGAGTGGTGAGCAAGCCTCTCACTCGGAGGATTAGCTGCAGTCCAGTAGTCGCCTAAGTTTGAAAAATCCTACCGAGTGGTGAGCAAGCCTCTCACTCGGAGGCTTAGCTGCAGTCCAGTACTCGCCTAAGTTTGAAAAATCCTACTGAGTGGTGAGCAAGCCTCTCACCCGAAGGCTTAGCTGCAGTCCAGTACTCGCCTAAGTTTAAAAAATCCTACCGAGTGATGAGCAAACCTCACACTCGGGGGCTTAGCTGCAGTCCAGTACTCGCCTAAGTTTAAAAAATCCTACCGAGTGATGAGCAAACCTCACACTCGGGGGCTTAGCTGTAGTCCAGTACTCGCCTAAGTTTGAAAAACACCCCTATTCGCAAGGACGACGAGGTGCAGGTCGACTACAATCCTCTCCTCGAAGCTACGCCACAAGTACAACATGCGCTCCATCCCTGTCCGCAAGGACGGCGAGGTACAGGTCGACTGTAACCCTCTCCTTGGAGCTGCGCCACAAGTACAACGTGCGCTCCATCCCTATCCGCAAGGACGACGAGGTGCAGGTCGACTGTAATCCTCTCCTCAAAGCTGCGCCACAAGTACAACGTGCGCTCCGTCCCTATCCGCAAGGATGACGAGGTGCAGGTCGACTGTAATCCTCTCCTCGGAGTTGCGCCACAAGTACAACGTGTGCTCCATCCCTATCCAGAAGGACGAAGAGGTGCTGGTCGACTGCAATCCTCTCCTCGGAGCTGCGCCACAAGTAGAACGTGCGCTCCATCCCTATCTGCAAGGACGATGAGGTGCAGGTCGACTGTAACCCTCTCCTCAGTGTTGCGCCACAAGTACAACGTGCGCTCCATCCATATCCACAAGGACGACGAGGTGCAGGTTGACTATAATCCTCTCCTCGGAGCTGCGCCACAAGTACAACGTGCGCTCCATCCCTATCCGCAAGGACGACGAGGTGTAGGTCAACTGCAACCTTTTCTTCGGAGCTGCGTCACAAGTACAAAGATTATTCTGAGTGAAGAACAAGTTCCACTCGAAGACAAACGCAAGCATATTCGGAGATAAACCAAGTTCAGATAAACCCCAAAGTTCCGAACTACGGATCCAAAATACTCGAGCATCAAGCCCGAAGAAGTATAAAAATTACACAATCACTCGGCATTCCAAGGCAAATAAAGGTGAAGCATAATGTTTTTGGCACTCGTCAGGAGGAGGGCTGGCTGGATCGCAGAAACTGTCAAGGTCTATGCTGTCTGCGATGTGAGTGGCAGCATCAAGGAAAGTGTCCATAAAGGACTGGAAAGTGTGCCATTTTGTGTTAGCAACCTTGAGCTCCGCCAGCTTGTCCTCTTTAACGTCCTTCCATTGCACTCGGACCAGGGACAGAGCGACATCAGCGCCACAGCGAGCAGATGACTTCTTTCATTCTTGCACTCGCTCTGGTATTTGATTCAGTCGGGCCATCAGAGACTCGAGGTCTTGAGAAAGTTCGGCTTGAGGCCAGAGTTCAACATCAACCGAGTCATCGCCGCCTTCAGGCAGGCAAGATAAGCAACTGGGATGTCCATGCGAGATTCCAATCGCAGCACATTCATTGTGATGTCATCTTTGACTAGGCAATTTATGGGGTCGAGACCCGTCTTGACCCGCCCAGTTTCCACTTCAAAGTCCTGGCAAAGCTCTGCACAGTCGGATGAATGGTGAGTCGACAATATAATAAGACCTGTCAATCGACCATAACAAGTCAGTCGAACTTCAGTACCTTCAAGTTTTAAGACTAGATGAGCAGCAATCTGGCCTAGATAAGACTCCAACTCGACCTTCTTGGCTTTGAGGCTCCCAATCTCGTCAGACAGCTTGCCCTTGTCCTTCTTTAGTCGCTCGACCTCCTGATTGGCGTCAGGGACAGCAGTCTTCAGTTTGGAGTTCTCTTCTTCTAACTTGCCGACTGAAGCAAGCTTCTTGTCAGCAAGTGTTGTTTTCTCTCGCGCCTCCTTTCTGTGCGGCAGCAAGATCCAGATCCTTCTTCTCCAGAGCCTGCTTCATTTTCGCTAAAGAAATAACATCCTTTAGACAAGCTTGGAGTTGATGATTTTCACTACGTACATCTGCTTGAGTGAAATCACTCGGTTCAAAAAAAATGGAAAGGAAAACTGCCAGTCATAAGATGGACAGTTGTCGATTGGTTACCTCCCATGGCAGCTACTTCGTCACGAGCAGTCTTGAGATTCTAATTGGCCAATTCTAGATCAAGGTTGAGGATGATTTGCTGCTTGTTCAGTGTAGAAAGTTGAGCCGCAAGATCACAAGATTTCTACAGTCAATATATAAGACATATCAGCCGACAGAAACAAAAAAGCATCACAGTGAAAGTTACTCTAAGACTACCGCCGAATCAAACATTCAACGGCAGTCTCGGGGACTACACCCAGTGGGTGCACTTAGCGTGCCCCCACTGGTTGGATTCAACACTTGGCATGGTCTGCCCAACTCGAGTCAAAAAAAAGCGAAGACAGTTGTTCTTAGACCATAGTCGACTGCCCGTAGTCCACCACAATATCGGGGACTACACCCAGTGGGTGCACTTAATGTGCCCCCACTGGTTTAGATTGTCACTCGACATGACCCGCCCAGATCAAGTGAGAAAATCCAGAGTTTCAGACCATAGTCGACTGCCAGCAGTCAAGTATGGTCTCTGGGACTACACCCAATGGGTGCACTCAGTGTTCCCCCACTAGTTCAAAAATCCAAGTCGAGTGAAGTGGAAGACCTATACGACTTTAGAGCGGACAAACCCTAGTGGGTGGATGAGAAGTAAGATCAGTCGGAAAACCAACTAACGTGGACATTGGTCTGCAGAGCAGCGCCGGCATTGAAGGCCACCTGACTGGCCTCGCGCACCACTTTCATCTGTCCCATCACAAGATTCAAGTGAAGAAGAGTTTCCTTGGCGGCACTGATACGTCTCCAACTTATCTATAATTTTTGATTGTTCCATGCTATTATATTATCAACCTTGGATGTTTTATATGCCTTTATATGCTATTTTATATGATTTTTGGGACTAACCTATTAACCTAGAGCCCAGTGCCAGTTTCTGTTTTTACCTTGTTTAAGAGTATCACAGAAAAGGAAAATCAAACGGAGTCCAATTGACCTGAAACTTCATGGAACTTATTTTTGGAAGGAAAGAAACCCGGGAGACTTGGAGTCCATGTCAAGAAAGCAACGAGGAAGCCATGAGGCAGGGGGCGCGCCCACCCCCCTGGGCACGCCCTCCACCCTCATGGGCCCCTCGTGGCTCCCATTTGTATTTCTTCCGCCTATATATATATACCCTAAAACAATCGGGGAGCACAATAGATCGGGAGTTCCGCCGCTAGAAGCCTCCGTAGCCACTGAAAACCAATCTAGACCCGTTTCGGCACCCTGCCGGAGGGGGCAATCCCTCTCCGGTGGCCATCTTCATCATCCCGGTGCTCTCCATGACAAGGAGGGAGTAGTTCTCCCTCGGGGCTGAGGGTATGTACCAGTAGCTATGTGTTTGATCTCTCTCTCTCTCTCGTGTTCTTGAGGTGATACGATCTTGATGTATCGCGAGCTTTGCTATTACAGTTGGATCCTATGATGTTTTGTCCCCCTCTACTCTCTTGTAATGGATTGAGTTTCCCCTTTGAAGTTATCTTATCGGATTGAGTCTTTAAGGATTTGAGAACACTTGATGTATGTCTTGCCATGCGTATCTGTGGTGACAATGGGATACCACGTGATTGAGTCTTTAAGGATTTGAGAACACTTGATGTATGTCTTGCCATGCGTATCTGTGGTGACAATGGGATACCACGTGATTCACTTGATGTATGTTTTGGTGATCAACTTGCGGGTTCCGCCCATGAACCTATGCATAGGGGTTGGCACACGTTTTCGTCGTGATTCTCCGGTAGAAAATTTGGGGCACTCTTCGAGGTTCTATGTGTTGGTTGAATAGATGAGTCTGAGATTGTGTGATGCATATCGTATAATCATACCCACGGATACTTGAGGTGACACTGGAGTATCTAGGTGACATTAAGGTTTTGGTTGATTTGTGTCTTAAGGTGTTATTCTAGTACGAACTCTACGGCTGTTTGTGACACTTATAGGAATAGCCCAACGGATTGATTGGAAAGAATAACTTTGAGGTGGTTTCGTACCCTACCATAATCTCTTCGTTTGTTCTCCGCTATTAGTGACTTTGGAGTGACTTTTTGTTGCATGTTGAGGGATAGTTATGTGATCCAATTATGTTATTATTGTTGAGAGAACTTGCACTAGTGAAAGTATGAACCCTAGGCCTTGTTTCAACGCATTGCAATACCGTTTACGCTCACTTTTATCATTAGTTACCTTGCTGTTTTTATATTTTCAGTTTACAAATACCTTTATCTACTATCAATATTGCACTTGTATCACCATCTCTTTGCCGAACTAGTGCACCTATACAATTTACCATTGTATTGGGTGTGTTGGGGACACAAGAGACTCTTTGTTATTTGGTTGCAGGGTTGCTTGAGAGAGACCATCTTCATCCTACGCCTCCTACGGATTGATAAACCTTAGGTCATCCACTTGAGGGAAATTTGCTACTGTCCTACAAACCTCTGCACTTGGAGGCCCAACAACGTCTACAAGAAGAAGGTTGTGTAGTAGACATCAAGCTCTTTTCTAGCGCCGTTGCTGGGGAGGTGAGTGCTTGAAGGTATATATTTAGATCTTGCAATCGAGTCTTTTAGTTTCTTGTTTTATCACTACTTTAGTTTATAAAAGAAAATTAAAAATGGAATTAAGTTTGCCTCATACGCTTTATCTTTTTAATATCTATCGTAATAATAAGGATTCCGATAATGGTGCTCAAGTGCTAGAAGAAGAATGCATTAGAATGTTTGGCACTAAATATTTGAATAATGAGCATGACTGCAATGTTATTAGTATAAATTCCTTGAATATCCATGATGCTAATGATATGCAAAGCCAAAAGCTTGGGGAAGCTATGTTTGATGAAGATGATATTTTTTGTCCCCCAAGTTTTGATAAGCAAATTTATTATAATGAAAGCATGCCTCCTCTTTATGATGGTTATATTGATGAAAGTGGATTTGGAGAGGTCATGACTTTATTTAGTAATGATTCCACTATTCCGGAAGAGGTTTCAATTGATTGTGAGAACAAAGTCGCTATCTACGATGATTATTTTGATGACTTGTATGCTGTAAATAATAATGATATCCATGAAACTTGTCATCATGATTTTAGTTTTCAATTGGATTATGCCTCACATGATAATTATTTTGCTGAGTTTGCTCCCACTATTATTCATGAGAAGAATTTTGTTTGTGTGGAGAGTAATAAAATTTCTATGCTTGTAGATCATGAAAAGAATGCTTTAGGTGCTGGTTATATTGTTGAATTCATTCATGATTCTACTGAAAATTATTATGAGGGAGGAACATATGCTTGTAGGAATTGCAATAATATCAAGTTTCCTCTCTATATGCTTAAAATTTTCAAGTTATGCTTGTTTTACCTTCCTATGCAAGTTGATTCTTGTTCCCACAAGTTGTTTGCTCACAAAATCCCTATGAATAGGAAGTGGGTTAGAATTAAATGTGTTAGTCATATTGTTCATGATGCTCTCTTTATGTTTCAATTCGTATGTCTTATGTGAGCATCATTGAAATCATCATGCCTAGCTAGGGGCGTTAAACGATAGCGCTTGTTGGGAGGCAACCCAATTTTATTTTTGTTCCTGTTTAGAAATAAAATAATTTATCTAGCCTCTGTTTATATGTGGTTTTATGCTTTTAATTAGTGTTTGTGCCAAGTAGAACCTTTGGGAAGACTTGGGGAAAGTCTTGTTGATCTTGCTGTAAAAACAGAAACTTTAACGCTCACGAGAATTTCTGCCATTTTTTATTGGAGAGTGATATTTAGTTAATTCTTTTTTCAGATGATTAATATATAAATTACTCACGTCCATAAATTTATTTGAGAATTTTATGAGTTCCAGAAGTATACGTTTGATCCAGATTACTACAGACTGTTCTGTTTTTGACATATTCTGTTTTTCGTGCGTTGTTTGCTTATTTTGATGAATCTATGGCTAGTAAAGAGTTTATAAACCATAGAGAAGTTGGAATACAGTAGGTTTAACACCAATATAAATAAATAATGAGTTCATTACAGTACCTTGAAGTGGTGATTTATTTTCTTATACTAACGGAGCTTGCGAGTTTTGTGTTAAGTTTTGTGTTGTGAAGTTTTCAAGTTTTGGGTAAAGATTCGATGGACTATGGAATAAGGAGTGGAAAGAGCCTAAGATTGGGTATTCCCAAGGCACCCCAAGGTAATATTAAAGGACAACCAAAAGCCTAAGCTTGGGGATGCACAGGAAGGCATCCCCTCTTTCGTCTTTGTTCATCGGTAACTTTACTTGGAGCTATATTTTTATTTACCACATGATATGTGTTTTGCTTGGAGCGTCATTTTATTTTATTTAGTTTTGCTTGATGTTTGAATAAAGTAACAAGATCTGAAATTATTAAATGTTAGAGAGTCTTCATATAGTTGCATAATTATTTGACTACTCATTGATCTTCACTTATATCTTTCGGAGTAGTTTGTTGTTTGCTCTAGTGCTTCACTTATATCTTTTAGAGCATGGTGGTAGTTTTATTTTGAAGAAATAGATGAACTCTCATGCTTCACTTATATTATTTTGAGGGTCTTTATAACAGCATGGTAGTTTGCTTTGATTATGAATCTAGTCCTAATATGATAGGCATCCAAGATGGGTATAATAAAAACTTTCATATAAGTGCATTGAATACTAAGAGACGTTTGATGCTTGATGATTGTTTTGAGATATGGAGGTAATAATATCAAAGTCGTGCTAGCTGAGTAGTTGTGAATTTGAGAAGTGCTTATGTTGAAGGTTGCAAGTCCCGTAGCGTGCACGTATGGTAAACATTGTGTAACAAATTTGAAACATGAGGTGTTATTTGATTGTCTTCCTTATGAGTGGCGGTCGGGGACGAGCGATGGTCTTTTCCTACCAATCTATCCCCCTAGGAGCATGCGCATAGTGCCGAGGTTTTTGATGACTTGTAGATTTTTGCAATAAGTATGTGAGTTCTTTATGACTAATGTTGAGTCCATGGATTATACACACTCTCACCCTTCCATCATTGCTAGCCTCTTCGGTACCGTGCATTGCCCTTTCTCACATTGAGAGTTGGTGCAAACTTCGCCGGTGCATCCAAACCCCGTGATATGATACGCTCTTTAACACATAAACCTCCTTATATATTCCTCAAAACATCCACCATACCTACCTATTATGGCATTTCCATAGCCATTCCGAGATATATTGCCATGCAACTTTTCCACCATTTCGTTTATCATGACACATTCATCATTGTCATATTGCTTTGCATGATCATGTAGTTGACACAGTATTCGTGGCAAAGCCACCGTTCATAATTATTTCATACATTTCACTCTTGGTTCATCGCAATCCCGGTACACCGCCGGAGGCATTCATATAGAGTCACATCTTGTTCTAGTATCGAGTTGTAATCATTGAGTTGTAAATAAATAGAAGTGTGACGATCATAATTTTGTAGAGCATTGTCCCAAGTGAGGAATAAGAAAAAGAGAAAGGCCATAAAAAAGGAGAAGGCCCAAAAAAAGAGAAAGGCCATAAAAAAGAAGGCCCAAAAAGATGAGAGAAAAGAGAGAAGGGACAATGCTACTATCCTTTGCCACACTTGTGCCTCAAAGTAGCCCCATAATCCTCATGATAGAGAATCTCTTGTTTTGTCACTTTCATATACTAGTGGGAATTTTTCATTATAGAAATTGTCTTGTATATTCCAACAATGGGCCTCCTCAAGTGCCCTAGGTCTTCGTGAGCAAGCAAGTTGGATGCACACCCACTTAGTTTCTTTTGTTGAGCTTTCATACATTTATAGCTCTAGTGCATCCGTTTCATGGCAATCCCTACTCCTTGCACTGACATCAATTGATGGGAATCTCCCTAGCCCATTGATTAGCCGCGTCGATGTGAGACTTTCTCCTTTTTGTCTTCTCCACATAACCCCCTCATTATATTCTATTCCACCCATAGTGCTATGTCCATGGCTTGCGCTCATATATTGCGTGAAAGTTTATAGGTTTGAGATTACTAAAGTATGAAACAATTGCTTGGCTTGTCATCGGGGTTCTGCATGATGAGAGCATTCTTGTGTAACAAAAATGGAGCATGACCAAACTATATGATTTTGTAGGGATGAACTTTCTTTGGCCATGTTATTTTGAGAAGACATGATTGCTTAGTTAGTATGCTTGAAGTATTATTGTTTCTATGTCAATATTAAACTTTTGTCTTGAATCTTATGGATCTGAACATTTATGCCAAAATAAAGAAGAATTACTTAGAGAAATATGTTAGGTAGCATTCCACATCAAAAATTCTGTTTTTATCATTTACCTACTCGAGGACGAGCAGGAATTAAGCTTCGGGATGCTGATACGTCTCCAACGTATCTATAATTTTCGATTGTTCCGTGCTATTATATTATCAACCTTGGATGTTTTATATGCCTTTATATGCTATTTTATATGATTTTTGGGACTAACCTATTAACCTAGAGCCCAGTGCCAGTTTATGTTTTTACCTTGTTTTAGAGTATCACGGAAAAGGAAAATCAAACGGAGTACAATTGACCTGAAACTTCACGGAACTTATTTTTGGAAGGAAAGCAACCCGGGAGACTTGGAGTCCACGTCAAGAAAGCAACGAGGAAGCCACGAGGCAGGGGGCGCACCCACCCCCCTGGGCGCGCCCTCCACCCTCGCGGGCCCCTCGTGGCTCCCCTGATGTATTTCTTCCGCCTATATATATCCATATACCCTAAAACAATCGGGGAGCACAATAGATCAGGAGTTCCGCCGCCAGAAGCCTCCGTAGCCACCAAAAACCAATCTAGACCCGTTCCGGCACCCTGCCGGAGAGGGCAATCCCTCTCCGGTGGCCATCTTCATCATCCTGGTTCTCTCCATGACAAGGAGGGAGTAGTTCTCCCTCGGGGCTGAGGGTATGTACCAGTAGCTATGTGTTTGATCTCTCTCTCTCTCTCGTGTTCTTGAGGTGATACGATCTTGATGTATCGCGAGCTTTGCTATTAGAGTTAGATCCTATGATGTTTTCTCCCCCCTCTACTCTCTTGTAATGGATTGAGTTTCCCCTTTGAAGTTATCTTATCGGATTGAGTCTTTAAAGATTTCAGAACACTTGATGTATGTCTTGCCGTGCGTATCTATGGTGACAATGGGATACCACGTGATTCACTTGATGTATGTTTTGGTGATCAACTTGCGGGTTCCGCCCATGAACCTATGCATAGGGGTTGGCATACGTTTTCGTTGTGATTCTCCGGTAGAAACTTTGGGGCACTCTTTGAGGTTCTATGTATTGGTTGAATAGATGAACCTGAGATTGTGTGATGCATATCGTATAATCATACCCACGGATACTTGAGGTGGCATTGGAGTATCTAGGTGACACTAGGGTTTTGGTTGATTTGTGTCTTAAGGTGTTATTCTAGTACGAACTCTAGGGCTGTTTGTGACACTTATAGGAATAGCCCAACGGATTGATTGGAAAGAATAACTTTGAGGTGGTTTCGTACCCTACCATAATCTCTTCGTTTGTTCTGCGCTATTAGTGACTTTGGAGTGACTCTTTGGTGCATGTTGAGGGATAGTTATGTGATCCAATTATGTTATTATTGTTGAGAGAACTTGCACTAGTGAAAGTATGAACCCTAGGCCTTGTTTCAACGCAATTCAATACCGTTTACGCTCACTTTTATCATTAGTTACCTTGCTGTTTTTATATTTTTAGTTTACAAATACCTTTATCTACTATCCATATTGCACTTGTATCACCATCTCTTCGCCGAACTAGTGCACCTATACAATTTACCATTGTATTTGGTGTGTTTGGGACACAAGAGACTCTTTGTTATTTGGTTGCAGGGTTGCTTGATAGAGACCATCTTCATCCTACGCCTCCTACGGATTGATAAACCTTAGGTCATCCACTTGAGGGAAATTTGCTACTGTCCTACAAACCTCTGCACTTGGAGGCCCAACAACGTCTACAAGAAGAAGGTTGTGTAGTAGACATCAAGCACTCGGTGGGTCATCTGGAGTTTGGTACGAAGTGAAAAGAGATGATGGTAGAACAGTCGAAGCACCCGCTGGGTCTGATGCGTGGAGTTGTACTGGAGCAACAGGGGTCTGAGCAGCTGACCCTGATGGATAGTCACTCGACAGCGGGATAGCAAAAGAGACGTTGGTGCGAGACGGATCTACGGATCGCTCCACCGCCGTCCCAGGCATCAGTGTCGACTGAGGAACCTGAACCTCAGGCGCTTTCCTGCTCAGTTCGTGGTCCCCCCATTCTACTGTCAGTCTTAGATCCACGACACCGTCCAACACCCCTACCGTCGCCCCCGAGCGCACCGTCGCCGTCCGCTGTCGCACGTGCCTCGTCGTCACCGTCTTCGTCGCCATCGCCGACATCGTCCCAGAGCCCGCACGCCCCTGCCCCCGCCCCCGAGCACGCTGTCGCCGTCCACCGCCCCCGAGCCCGCTCCTCGTCGCTGACGCCTCCTCGCTGTGAGCGCCGCCCCGATCCCCTCCTCCTCCTCCTTGTACTGGCCGACGTCTCCGCCGCACGCTACCACCGCCCCTGCCCTTATCTGCCACCGCGCGCCGCCCTACTCTGCGCGGCCGTCGTGCCGCCGCCCCTGCCCTGCGCTGGCGCCGCGCGCCGCCCCGCCGCCCCTGCCCTGCATTTTTTCGTAAATGTATTTTTTTGTGTATATGTGTGTGTATGTGTATATATGTGTGTACATGTTCATAGCATTTTTTCATAAATGTAGTTTTTATCAATTTATGTATATGTTCATATATATGTACATATTTGTAAAAAAATTGTGTATGTATAGGAAAATTTATGTATATGTTTTTGTGCGTATTTTTTGTCAATTTATGTGTTCATATTTACAAGAAAAAGGAGAGGAAAAAGGAAAATAAGAAGAGGAAGAAGGAGAAGAAGAGGAGAGGAAGAAGAGGAGAAATAAATAAGAAGAGGAAAAAAGAAGAAGAAAAAGAGGAGAAGAAGAAAGGAATTGGGGAATAAATAAGAAGAGGAGAAGAAGAAAGGAATTTATGTGTTCATATATATTCTATTTTTTCTTCTTCTCCACTATTCCTTTCTTCTTCTCCTCTTTTGTTTCTTTTTTTCTTCGATCTTCTCCTCTATTCCTTTCTTCTTCTCCTCTTTTTTTCTTCTTCTTCATCTTCTTATTTTTTATCGGGTATGTCGTTGTCGATATACCCCCTCCCCGATAACTTCGACATGAGGGGAGGTCGATATACCCCCTCCCCGATAACTTCGACATGAGGGGTGGGTCGCCGAGGGTTCGAGGGGCGAGGGTCGGGAACTAGGGTAGAGGGTCGAGGGTCGCCGAGGGTTCCAGGGTTGAGGGGTCGAGGGTTGAGGGTTCGAGGGTCGAGGGTCGTCGAGGGGTCGAGGATCAACGAGGGGTCAAGAGGTTGCCTAGTGTCAAAGTATTGAAGAAATCCATGGCTTCATCATTCGTCGGAAGTAACCAAGGCATGATGGTACAAAGTTCTCCAAAGTTATTCTGGAACGGAGTCCTGGATAGGATAATTCATCTTTTGGTACGAATTTCAGCAAAATCCTTCCAAATAGCGATATTCGGAAGGCTCTTGCTGAACTTTGTACCAAAAAGCGAATTATCCTATCTAGGACTCCGTTCCAAAATAACTTTGGAGAGCTTCGTACCATCATGCGCCTGTTACTTTCACCTAATGATGAAGACATGGTTTTGTTGAATCCTTTGACACTATAAAAACATGACATGAGGGGGTCGAGGGTCGGGAACTAGGGTAGAGGGTCGTGGATCGTCGAGCGGTCGAGGGTCGTCAAGGGGTCGAGGGTCGAGGATCGTCGAGGGGTCGACAGGTTGCCTTGTGTCTAAGTATTGAAGAAATCCATTGCTTCATCATTAGCCGGAACTAACCGGGGCATGATGGTACGAAGATCTCCAAAGTTGTTCTGGAACGGAGTCCCGGATAGGATAATACGCCTTTTTGTTACTTTCGCCTAATGATGAAAACATGGCTTTGTTGAATCCTTTGACACTAGTCAAACATGTCACATAGAAGGGTAGATGAGATCAGGAAAAATATGGACCATTTTCTGCACATCCAAAATGGCGCCATTTTGTTAAATCCCTTGTCGGTCCGGATGTCGGACAATCATGAGAGAGGCGGTCCGTCCCAAACCCAAGAAGCGCTGCTTAGGCCACCCAAATTTACCAAGTTAAAAGAGCGTTGTCGTCGAGGCCACCCTGAACCCTAGAAGCGTTGCCGAGGCCACCCCAAACCCTAGAGAAGCGTCGAGGCCACTAATATGATTCCTTGTTGTGATTAGCTAGCTAGGTCTACATTTGCCACTAATATATCCATCTGTCATGTTTTCTATAATAATTGCCATGTGGTAATATTTGCAGAAACTATGGAGCACCGAGACTTGGAAGCAGAATAGGTGTTGGGGGACATATTCGCGGCCAGAGGTGATGTCTCATACTATCTCAATGACTCCGATGGTCTAGAAGGAGAGGGTGAAGCAGGCTACGGTGATCGAACAATGGAGGAGGAAGGACATGATTATGATGGTTCCGGTGACCGAATGCCGGTGGAAGAAGGAGACCGTGATGACGGCTCCGGTCACCGAACGGAGTCTGGACAGGTATATATATTAATTAAGCCTATCCTGACTATAGCTAATTGATGCATTAATTTTTTTGGTATGTACACATATTAACTCTCTTCTTTCTTCTTTTCCAGCCCTCCGTATCGAGCAAAACTTCGGTAATGAGATGAGGCCCGAAGAAAAAGTTGCAGCACGATGAAAGGTTCACGATCACAGCAATCACGTGCGATGGCCAACCGATTGAACCCATCTGGACCAAGGAAGCATTTTCTGCTTAGTGCAGGGTTCTTGTTAGGGACATGATCCCGATCAACATCCACCAATGGTATAAGCCTAAGAACAAATACCCTCAGGTGTCTTCTGTCAACGATAGGCAGAAAGATGATCTTTGGACCGCATCGAAGGCAAATTTCACCCTACTGCCAGAGGAGGATCCGGAGAAGCCAGCTATGGAGTGATACGTCTCCGTTGTATCTATAATTTTTGATTGTTCCATGCCAATGTTATTCAACTTTCATATACTTTTTGGCAACTTTTTATATTATTTTTGGGACAAGCATATTGATCCAGTGCCCAGTGCCAGTTCCTGTCTGTTGCATGTTTTTGGTTTCGCAGAATATCCATATTAAACGGAGTCCAAACGGGATAAAAACGGAAGGATCTTATTTTTGGAAAATATGGAAAATTCGGAAGAAAAATCAACGCGAACCAGTGCCCGAGGTGGTCACGAGGCAGGGGGCGCCCCCCCTAGGGCGCGCCCCTCCCCTCGTGAGCCCACCGTAAGGCGGTTGACGCTCTTCTTTTGCCGCAAGAAAGCTAATATTCGGAAAAAAAATCACGGCGAAGGTTTCAGGCCAATCGGAGTTACGGATCTCCATATATATACGAAACGGTGAAACAGAGCCAGATAGAACGCAGAACCAGAGAGAAACAAAGAGATAGATCCAATCTCGGAGGAGCTCTCGCCCCTCCCATGCCATGGAGGCCAAGGACCAGAGGGGAAACCCTTCTCCCATCTAGGGAGGAGGTTAAGTAAGAAGAGGAAGAAGGGGGCTCATCTCCCCTTCTCCTCCGGTGGCGCCGGAACGCCGCCGTGGCCATCATCATCATCACCGTGATCTTCACCAACACCTCCGCCATCTTCACCAACATCTCCATCACCTTCCCCCCTCTATCTACAGCGGTCCACTCTCCCGCAACCCGCTGTACCCACTACTTGAACATGGTGCTTTATGCTTCATATTATTATCCAATCATGTGCTGCCATCCTATGATGTCTGAATAGATTTTTGTTGTCCTATCGGTGGTTGATGAATTGCTATGATTGATTTAATTTTCTTGTGGTTATGTTGTTGTCCTTTGGTGCCCATCATATGAGCGCGCGCGTGGATCACACCATAGGGTTAGTTGTATGTTGATAGGACTATGTATTGGAGGGCAAGAGTGACAGAAGCTTTAGCCTAGCATAGAAATTGATGCATATGGGATTGAAGGGGGACCAATTTATCTTAATGCTATGATTGGGTTTTACCTTAATGAACGTTAGTAGTTGCGGATGCTTGCTAATAGTTCCAATCATAAGTGCATAGAATTCCAAGTCAGGGATGACATGCTAGAAGTGGCCTCTCCCACATAATACTTGCTATCGGTCTAGTAAAGTAGTCAACTGCTTAAGGGACAATTTCGCAACTCCTACCACCACTTTTCCACACTCGCTATATTTACTTTAGTTGCTTCTTTACCTTAACAGCCCCTAGTTTTATTTTCGTGCTCTTTACATTATTGCAAGCCTTTCTGAAAACACCTACAAAGTACTTCTAGTTTCATACTTGTTCTAGGTAAAGCGAACGTCAAGCGTGCGTAGAGTTGTATCGGTGGTCGATAGAACTTGAGGGAATATTTGTTCTACCTTTAGCTCCTCGTTGGGTTCGATACTCTTACTTATCGAAAACTGTTGCGATCCCCTATACTTGTGGGTTATCAAGACCTTTTTCTGGCGCCGTTGCCGGGGAGCAATAGCGTGGGGTGAATATTCTCGTGTGTGCTTGTTTGCTTTATCACTAAGTAATTTTTATTTGCTGTTCTTAGTTGTTTTCTATCTTTAGTTATGGGTAGGAAACGCAAAATACCAAAAAAATTAGTTGTACCTACTGAACCAATGGTTGAAGAACCAATCAAAATCTATCACACTGCTGAAGCTTATTACTTGGATCATCTTTGATCCCTATGTGCTCGTGCCGAAACCCCAACTAGCTTAGTTGAGGGCAAATCTTTAGATGAGCCTGCTTGTTATGTGCGACACCGTATATCTGAAAAAGGGAAACTATTATGGAGTCAAATTCAATGTTTGCAATGCTAGGCTTGGAATCTATGTGAAATATATGATTTTACTTGTTGGTTTGAAAACCCTAAGAAACACCTTCCCTATCAATGTGAGTTTAGTAATAATGGAATTGTATCTTCGTATGCTAAGGGTGTTTATAATTACTATGATGTTCAACAAATTGAAGAATTTGTTGCTTTTAAGGGTGCTTCTGAAATTGCTTCTTTGATTGAAAAGTATGATGATACTCTTCACAAATCTGAAAATTTTGCCATACTTGAATATTGTTATGACAATTATGCTTCTAATGCTTATGTTAAACTATATATTGAGGACTACTCCGTTGTCCAAGAAGAGACTAATATTTTGCAGGAGTCTATGGAAGAAGAAATTGATGAAACTGTGAGCTCATTGGATGAAAAAGATGAGGAGGAGAGTGAAGAACAAAAGGAGGAAGAGCGGATTGATCACCCTCCCACCTTCTAATGAGAGTAACTCTTCAAGTCATACATTATTTAATTCCCCTTCGTGCTTACCGAAGGATGATTGCTATGATGACTGTTATGATCCCTATGATTCTCTTGAAATATCCCTTTTTGATGATGCTTGCTATGCTTATGGCCAAGATGCCAATATGAATTATGCCTATGGAGATGAACTTGCTATAGTTCCTTATGTTAAACATGAAATTGTTGCTATTGCACCCACGCATGATAGTCCTATTATCTTTTTGAATTCTCCCGATTATACTATATCGGAGAAGTTTGCACTTATTAAGGATTATATTGATGGGTTGCCTTTTACCGTTGCACATGATGATTTCGATAAATATAATATGATGCGCTTGCTGCTCCTACTTGCAATTATTATGAGAGAGGAACTATATCTCCACCTCTCTATGTTTCCAACATGATAAAATTGCAAGAAACTGTTTATACCATGCATTGGCCTTTACTAGGTGTGCATGAATTGTTCTTTTATGACATGGCGATGCATAGGAAGAGAGTTAGACTTCGTCATTGCTTGATATATGTTGCTTTGTGCTCACTACTAAATTACAAATCATTGTTAATTAAAATTGGCTTTGATATACCTTGGGATCCGGGTGGATTCACTACTTGAGCACTATATGCCTAGCTTAATGGCTTTAAAGAAAGCGCTGCCATGGAGACAACCCGGAAGT
Source organism: Triticum urartu (assembly GCF_003073215.2). NCBI lineage: Eukaryota > Viridiplantae > Streptophyta > Magnoliopsida > Poales > Poaceae > Triticum > Triticum urartu. Next base: position 67,117,457 of record NC_053024.1, on the reverse strand, counting down.
TTTAGAGAGTCATTTATTTCTGTTGAGTGCTTTCATATAGTTTAAAAACAACAAAAATAAAGAGGGGAACCCAAAACTTTTTCAAAAAGGAAAGTGAAAGTGAGAAAGACAAGCACTGTTGAAGTGGGAGAGCTCATTGAACTTTGTTCATGCTCACGACAAATTTGTGAATCTTGATTACAGAAACTTTTCAACAAAAATAATTATCCCCTTGTACAATTCCATTGTACTATAAAAATAATGTGCCAAGGTTTGCCTTTAGGATGTTTACGATGCTTGTTGGTTTGTGCGGTGCAGGAGAGAAACTTTGGCTGTAGTGCGCGATTTTACATTTTTAGCTGGACGTCAAATGGTTCTGATTCTTTTTGCACTGTCTTCCTATACAAATTTTTTATTGTCCCTAATTTTGGCAGAATTTTTCAAGTATCAGAAGTATGGTGAATGTTCAGATTTCTACAGACTGTTCTATTTTAGACAGATTCTGTTTTTGATGCATAGTTTGCTTGTTTTGATGAAACTATCAATTTATATCAGTGGATTAAGCCATGAAAAAGTTATACTACAGTAGACACAATGCAAAAACAAAATATGAATTGGTTTTAAACAGTACTTATAGTGGTGATTTGCTTTATTATACTAACGGATCTTACCGAGTTTTCTGTTGAAGTTTTGTGTGGATGAAGTGTTCGATGATTGAGAAGGTCTCGATGTGAGAAGAAGGAAGAGAGGGAAGAGCTCAAGCTTGGGGATGCCTGAGGCACCCCAATTAAATATTCAAGGAGACTCAAGCATCTAAGCTTGGGGATGCTGGGGAGGCATCCCCTCTTTCTTCAACAAATATCGGTATGTTTTCGGATTCGTTTCGTTCATGCGATATGTGCAAGTCTTGGAGCGTATTTTGCATTTAGGTTTTTATTTTTCTTTTTATGCACCATGCTGGTATGATATAGTCCTTGGTTGATTTATAGAATGTTCTTTACACTTCACTTATATCTTTTGAGTATGGCTTTATAGAATGCTTCATGTGCTTCACTTATATCATTTGAAGTTTGGATTGCCTGTTTCTCTTTACATAGAAAACCGCCATTTGTAGAATGCTCTTTTGATTCACTTAGATTTGTTAGAGCGTGGGCATAACTTTTGTTGAAAGAATTAAACTCTCTTGCTTCACTTATATCTATTTAGAGAGATGACAGAAACTGGTCATTCACATGGTTAGTCATAAAATCCTACATAAAACTTGTAGATCACTGAATATGATATGTTTGATTCCTTGCAATAGTTTTGCGATATAAAGATGGTGATATTAGAGTCATGATAGTCGAGTAATTGTGAAATTGACAAATACTTGTGTTGAGGTTTGCAAGTCCCGTAGCATGCACGTATGGTGAACCGTTATGTAACGAAGTCGGAGCATGATTTATTTATTGATTGTCTTCCTTATGAGTGGCGGTCGGGGACGAGCGATGCTCTTTTCCTACCAATCTATCCCCCTAGGAGCATGCGTGTAGTACTTTGTTTTGATGACTAATAGATTTTTGCAATAAGTATGTGAGTTCTTTATGACTAATGTTGAGTCCATGGATTATACGCACTCTCACCCTTCCACCATTGCTAGCCTCTCTAGTATCGCGCAACTTTTGCCGGTACCATAAACCCACCAAATACCTTCCTCAAAACAGCCACCATACCTACCTATCATGGCATTTCCATAGCCATTCCGAGATATATTGCCATGCAACTTCCATCATCATCATATACATGACTTGAGCATCATTGTCATATTGCTTTGCATGATCGTAAGATAGCTAGAATGATGTTTTCATGGCTTGTCCATTTTTTGATTTCATTGCTACGCTAGATCATTGCACATCCCGGTACACCGCCGGAGGCATTCATATAGAGTCATATCTTTGTTATAGTATCGAGTTGTAATATTGAGTTGTAAGTAAATAAAAGTGTGATGATCGTCATTATTAGAGCATTGCCCAAAAAAAAGAGGCCAAAGAAGCCTAAATAAAAAAGGGGGGGCAAAGAAGCTTGCAAAAAAATAAAAAAAAAGGGGCAATGCTACTATTCCTTTCTTCCACACTTGTGCTTCAAACTAGCACCATGTTCTTCATATAGAGAGTCTCTTGAGTTATCACTTTCATATACTAGTGGGAATTTTCATTATAGAACTTGGCTTGTATATTCCAACGATGGGCTTCCTCAAATGCCCTAGGTCTTCATGAGCAAGCAAGTTGGATGCACACCCACATAGTTTCAGTTTGATCTTTCATATACTTATAGCTCTAGTGCATCCGTTGCATGGCAATCCATACTCCTCACATTGATATCTATTAATGGGCATCTCCATAGCCCGTTGATACACCTAGTTGATGTGAGACTTTCTCCTTTTTTGTCTTCTCCACATAACCCCCACCATCATATTCTGTTCCACCTATAGTGATATGTCCATGGCTCACGCTCATGTATTGCGTGAAAGTTGAAAAGGTTTGAGAAACGTCAAAGTATGAAACAATTGCTTGGCTTGTCATCGGGGTTGTGCATGATGTGAATGCTTTGTGTGGTGAAGATGGAGCATAGCCATACTATATGATTTTGTAGGGATGAGCTTTCTTTGGCTATGTTATTTCAATAAGACATAATTGCTTGGTTGGTATGCTTGAAATATTATTGTCTTTATGTCAAAGGATAGATTATTGCTTTGAATCACTCGTGTATTAATATTCATGCCATGATTAGACATATGATCAAGATTATACTAGGTAGCATTCCACATCAAAAATTATCTTTTTTATCATTTACATACTCGAGGACGAGCAGGAATTAAGCTTGGGGATGTTGATACGTCTCCGTCGTATCTATAATTTTTGATTGTTCCATGCCAATGTTATTCAACTTTCATATACTTTTGGCAACTTTTTATATTATTTTTGGGACTAACATATTGATCCAGTGCCCAGTGCCAGTTCCTGTCTGTTGCATGTTTTTGGTTTCGCAGAATATCCATATCAAACGGAGTCCAAACGGGATAAAAATGGACGGAGCTTATTTTTGTAAAATATGGAAAATTTGGAAGGAAAATCAACGCGAACCAGTGCCCGAGGTGGTCACGAGGCAGGGCCCCCCCAGGGCGCGCCCCTACCCTCGTGAGCCCACCGTAAGGCGGTTGACGCTCTTATTTTGCTGCAAGAAAGCTAATATTCAGAAGAAAAAAATCACGGCGAAGGTTTCAGGCCAATCGGAGTTACGGATCTCCATATATATACGAAATGGTGAAACAGAGCCAGATAGAACACAGAACCAGAGAGAAATAGAGAGATAGATCCATTCTCGGAGGGGCTCTCGCCCCTCCCATACCATGGAGGCCAAGGACCAGAGGGGAAACCCTTCTCCCATCTAGGGAGGAGGTCAAGGAAGAAGAGGAAGAAGGGGGTCCCTCTCCCCTTCTCCTCCGGTGGCGCCGGAACGCCGCCGTGGCCATCATCATCATCACCGCGATCTTCACCAACACCTCCACCATCTTCACCAACATCTCCATCACCTTCCCCCCTCTATCTACAGCGGTCCAATCTCCCGCAACCCGCTGTACCCTCTACTTGAACATGGTGCTTTATGCTTCATATTATTATCCAATGATGTGTTGCCATCCTATGATGTCTGAGTAGATTTTTGTTGTCCTATCGGTGGTTGATGAATTGCTATGATTGATTTAATTTGCTTGTGGTCATGTTGTTGTCCTTTGGTGCCCATCATATGAGTGCGCGCGTGGATCACACCATAGGGTTAGTTGTATGTTGATAGGACTATGTATTGGAGGGCAAGAGTGACAGAAGCTTCAACCTAGCATAGAAATTGATGCATACAGGATTGAAGGGGGACCAATTTATCTTAATGCTATGGTTGGGTTTTACCTTAATGAATGTTAGTAGTTGCGGATGCTTGCTAATAGTTCCAATCATAAGTGCATAGAATTCCAAGTCAAGGATGACATGCTAGCAGTGGCCTCTCCCACATAATACTTGCTATCGGTCTAGTAAAGTAGTCAATTGCCTAAGGGACAATTTCGCAACTCCTACCACCACTTTTCCACACTCGCTATATTTACTGTAGTTGCTTCTTTACCTTAACAGCCCCTAGTTTTATTTTCGTGCTCTTTACTTTCTTGCAAGCCTTTCCGAAAACACCTACAAAGTACTTCTAGTTTCATACTTGTTCTAGGTAAAGCAAACGTCAAGCGTGCGTAGAGTTGTATTGGTGGTCGATAGAACTTGAGGGGAATATTTGTTCTACCTTTAGCTCCTTGTTGGGTTCGACACTCTTACTTATCGAAAACTGTTGTGATCCCCTATACTTGTGGGTTATCGTGGAGCCATTGGTCAAGGCTCATGCTCTTAAGAAGATGGCAGATCTGTTGAGGAGGTGGAAGAATGAGTTGAAAACAACGTTTGTCGATAAAGAAAAGACTCTAGAATTCACCGACCGAATTGAGAAGATAAGATATCACTGGGACGCATTTGTGGCCCACAAGACATCGGAGAAGAGCAAGAAGATGTCAGCGACAACCAAGAAAAGTGCTGCAAAGAAGGAGCTTCACCATCGCACGGGGTCAGGTGGCTACCTCAAAGCCCGGTCGTTGTGGGACAAGGATGAGAATGACCTGCTTGATAAAGGGGTCAAACCAGAGACATTGCACTGGCCAGACTGTTCAAGGACTTGGTTCTTCGGGATTGGGGGAACCTTGGACCCTGAAATGGGGGAAGTGCCGTTGGACGAACCAGCAACTGAATATACCCGTCACGAAGCTTCAGGAGTATATCGCCGCAGCGCAGCAAGGGACGTTCGTTCCCGATAGAGAGAACGGCGATATCACACTTGCCCTCGGGAATCCTGAGCACCCTGGATGGACACGAGGCACGCCAGGCTCCGTTTCATGGAAGGCTGGGTTTCCCGAGGTAGGCGGTTACAAAACCCGGGAGAGGAAGAGAAAAGTGGTGCAGACCGAACTACAGAAGCTGCTTGCAAGGGTACAAGCGCTAGAGGGAAAGGACAGCAGTGACATGTCGAAGCTACCCCAGAAGCTACCCCGCCATCTCAGCAGAGAAGTAGCGTGGCTTCCACCGAGCTCCTTCAGTAGCCCGACTTCACGGCTCATGCTAGCTACCCCGTGGATGTTATCACGGACGCTCAACCTTGCCACCTTATGACGCAATGGCAGAACTTCAAAGTCAAGGCTGCTGTCGGCTCTATTGCACCTCTTGAACCCGGTGCAACTTTTCACTGTCGTTCAATTCCATAAGGATATGCTGCTGTGATGGTGGATGAAATAACGGAGGGATTTGAGGACCTCGAGCTTGACCACCCTACCGATGAAGGGGAGACTCGGCTGGGTCTTGCTCTGAAGACTCCATGTCTATGGCGGATGGAGCTCATCAACCTTCCGAACTGGACGCCTCCGCCTCCTCCTCATCCTCCGGCGAGTCAGGGCATTCCGCCTCCTCCTCCGACGGGTGATCAGGGCACTCCGCCTCCTTCTCCAGTGCGTGGCGGCACTCTGCCTCCTTCTCCGCCTGCAAAAGCGGAAGATAGTCGCCGCCGCTCCGGCTGCTCTGGCGCATCGTAGCACTCCGCCTCCTTCTTCTCTACCTCATAAGCAACGAAAGAAGACAGGCACAGCCGCTCCAGCTGCTCCGGCGTCTAGCAATATAGCCAGAGGCGGGAGGCAATACAGATTCAGTCCATCTCTCAAGCCTCTAGAGAGGTTACCATACGAGATGACCGAGGAGGAAAACACGAAGAACTGTGCTGCCCAAGTGAAGGACTTCTTTGAAATGCAAAGAGCTAAGAAACATCCACCTCCGGAGGAGAAGATAGATAAGGTGAAAGTTCGGCGCACTTTCGATGCCCTGAAGCGACCACCACGGTCTCTGCCGAAAAACAACTATGAGCGCATTATTGAAAGGTCATATATTGAAGCGGAGCGGTTGGGAAGTACTTGCAGTGATCAAAGGTTAGCGGAACGAAGAAGTGGGAAAACAATTCCCCTGCTCGGCGAACAAGCTAACCAATCGTGCCCCCCGCTCAAGGTGTCTAGCGCTATCATCGCTAATCATCCGAGCATGCTGCCCGGTACCAATCCTGGAGATTACCTGCCCGACGATGCACATTTTAACACAATGGAGGTGGACGATTTCAAATACCGGAATAGAAAGCCTCTCGTCAAACCTGGTCATCCTCCTCTAACAACAATGATGCAAAGATTCCATGACTGGTACATGAAAACCTACAGCGAGTCTGGGCAGGATACTTTGACTTGAGAGTTAAAGAGGAGCACGACCTTGTTGGAATTGATCTCTTGTTTGTTCCTTTTGAGGAGTTCTTCCATTTTTTCAATCAAAAGGCCCTTGATAAAATAATCATCACTTGCTACTGTCTGTAAGTACTACTTCTGTAATTAAGTCTCTATATATAGCTCAGCTCTTTCATTGCATGTATATATAATTATCCTCACTATATTATGCAGATTGAAGATCGTTGAATGCAGAAAGGCAGAAATCTATGATATTCGGTTCATTAACACAAATATCGTAGATGAATGGACGGTTAAACATGATGCCAAAGAAGCCGAGGCCAACTTGCTAAAATCGTTGCTTCAAAATCAAAACAAAGATAAAATACTCTTTCCTTACAACTTCAAGTGAGTGTTACTGTCTTGTGCATATTCGGTTTCCAGTATTACTCGAGGTTATAGTAATGTAATTGATGAGTTATGCATGTGTGCGCAGCTTCCACTTTATTCTCCTAGAGATTAAGCTTGAGAAGGGACTAGTAACCGTCTTAGACTCGAGACGAAAAAATCCAGAGGACTATGCGGACATGACTAAAATGCTCGAGAAGTAAGTTCAATCGATCATTATCGCACCATATCCGCAACTTTGTTCATTTCCTGATATCAAGTAATTGTTTTCTTTTTCCCGCAGGGTTTGGAAAGTATTCACCGCACAAGCTCCGGGACTGCCGGGGGAGCTGCGATTTACACACCCGAAAGTAAGTACTACTAGCTAGCTAGTTCTGCGCATCTCCCGTTGATTCGAGCTACTTTCATCAATACCATTTATAATGCTTCATTATCTGTTTGATTGACCTCTATTTCTCGTAAAGTGCTTGTGGCAGGAACCTAGGAATAATTACTGTGGATACTACCTTTGCGAGTTCATCTACAACGAGACTTGCAAAAATAAGCGTGGCTACTCTAAAAGACAATTTGAAGTGTGTAAGCAATAATATTCAAAATTTCATTTTATTATACCACCATTTGTGTTGAGTTTCATTCATATATATGTATTGACCCCCTTCTTCAAATTAGACGTGGCAGACGCGGGAAGAACTCCTACCACAAGATCGCATACGAGCAATTCAAGAGGAATTGGCAGGATTCTTTCTTGACCACATCATCAGTAAAGCCGGAGAATACCTTATGGAACTTGAGTTCAGAAGTTAGGGGATTGTAAGAGATCTTAATATTGTATATATGTAGCCAGTAGCGTCGGATAGATATAAGAAAACTTGTTGTTCGACCAATCTCTCGGAGAAGGAGAGGTCGATCACTTCTCTCTGTATATGTTCATGACGATCTTCTGTACTTAATGGTTTCCTTCATTTGCTTACTAGCTAGCGTGTCGAGTCCTCTCTATACATATAGTATGTAGCATAGACCAAGAATGGAGATAAGAGAGGACACTTATCTCTATTAGCTAGCAAACATAATTAATACATGAAACCCCTACATTAACCCTACAAAACCTCCAACCCCCCCCCCCCCCCCTTAAAAAAACAAAAACCCCAGCCCCTGAATTGCTGACGCGTGGATGCCTTTTGGTCCCGGTTGGTGCTACCAACCGGGGCAAAAGGCCCCCCTTGCTTGGGCAAGCTGCAGCGGCCACATGGAGCCCCATCTGTCCCAGTTTGTATAGGAACCAGGACTAAAGGTATTGGGCTTTAGTACCGACCCTTTAGTCCCGGTTCCCAAACCGGGACAAATGGGCCTTACGAACTGGGACAAATGGGCCTTTTTCTACTAGTGTTGGTCTAAGAAACTTGATGATGCATTATGGGCTTATAGAACTGCTTATAAGAATCCTATGGGTGTGTCTCCTTATAAAATGGTTTTTGGAAAAGCATGTCACTTACCTCTTGAACTATAACATAAGGCTTATTGGGCAATCAAAGAGCTCAACTATGATTTCAAACTTGCCAGTGAGAAGAGGTTATTTGACATAAGCTTGCTTGATGAATGGATAACCCAAGCCTATGAGAATGCCAAGTTGTTTAAATAAAAGGTTAAAAGATGGCATGACAAAAGAATACAAAATCATGAGTTTAAAGTAGGTGATCATGTTTTTCTATACAACTCGCATTTAAGATTTTTTGCAGGAAAGCTTCTCCCTAATTGGGAAGGTCCTTACATTATCGAGGAGGTTTATCGTTCCGGTGCCATCAAGATCAACAACCCCGAAGGCACTAATCCGAAGGTGGTAAACGGTCAAAGAATCAAACATTATATTTCAGGTACTCCCATTAATGTTGAGACAAATATAATTAATACCATAACACCGGAGGAGTACATAAGGGATAATTTCCAGAACGTTTCAGACTCCAAAAAGGAATAGGTATGTGGTACGGTAAGTAAACCGACTCCAAAATGTTTCCAACAGCAATTTTTCTCTGTTTTGGAATAATTAAAAAATTAGGAAAATTAAAAGTAGTCCGAAGAGCGGACGAGGAGGCGAAAAGGCAGGAGGGCGCACCTACCCCCTGGGCGCGCCTCCCACCCTTGTGGCCACCTCGTGTACCCTTCGGACTCCATTTTCTTGCACAATACTTCTTTTGGTCGGTAAAAATTCATTATATAATCTCCCGAAGGTTTTGACCACCGTACCATGGAAAAAACCATGTTCTTGTTTCGTGTTGTTTTTCCTGGCAGATCTGAAAATATGTCGCCCCAAGATTCAGAGGGAGAGAGCTATGTAGGTGATTATATCACAAACCCAAAGGCCTGTGGGGACGTGGATCATAATGGTTGGACCATGGAAGAAGAAGACTACGATCCAAACGGAAAGGAGGAGAAAAGCTCAAATGAAGATGAAGCCCCATTACCCCAACCTGGGGACATACACATGGAGTTCAAAAAGTCAAGTCTCCCTAAAAAGACAAACAAACCTAAGATCGAGTTTATCCCTTTCCGTATTTTGCAAGAGAACAAGCAATAATTATGCAAAAAGATATTAACACTGGAACGGGAGGTTGATGATTTGAGGGAGGAAAATCTCATCCTCAAGCGCAAGCTGAGGAAAAGGGGTAAAAATTCATCATCAACAACTTCACCATCACCACCTCCGAAGAAAGAGATCTAAATACATGGGTGTGGGCACTCCCCTTGGCTTGTGCCAAGCTTGGGGGAGGTGCCCCGATATCGTATCACCATCACATCTTTACCTTCATCGCTTTTCTTAGCTCGATCCTTTTGGTTATATCTTGATCTAGTAGAGTAAAAGTTTTTAGTATGATCTAGCTTTGAGTTTTGTCTTGATCCGTATCTATGTAATCGAGTCTGTGAGTTATATAATAAATAGTAGTTTTGAGTTGAGGGCTTCGCTTTCTTGCTATGATCTTGAGGGAATTAAATAAGATAAAGAACAAAAATAAATAAAAAGATCATATAATGATCTTATGGAGAGTGATGACTTCACATATAAAGGGTATGATGAATAAAATTTGTTGGAAGTTGACAAACATAGTTTTGGTCATTGTTGCAATTAATAGGAAGTAATAAAGAAAGAGAGGCTTCACATATAAATATACTATCTTGGAAATCTTTTGTCATTGTGAGCACTCGTTAAAATATGCCATGCTAAAAAGTTGATGTCTGATGTCTGCTAGAACTATGTCGGTATTTACCGAAAGAGGAAGGGATGACGCAGCACATCGACGGTAGGTATTTCCCTCAATGATGAGATCAAGGTTATCGAACCAGTAGGAGAACCAAGCAACACTACGTAAACAGCACATGCACACAAATAATAAATACTCGCATCCCTGCATGTTAAAGGGGTTGTCAATCCCTTTCGGGTAACGGCGCCAGAAATTGGCAAACGGATGTGAGAGAGTTGTAATAAGTTGATAGATCAAACGCCAAATAAAATAAATTACAGCAAGGTATTTTTTTATTTTTGGTTTAATACATCTGAAAATAAAAGCAATGGAAAATAGATCGCAAAGGCAAATATATTAAAGAAGAGACCCGGGGGCCGTTGTTTTCACTAGTGGCTTCTCTCGAGAAAAATAGCAAACGGTGGGTAAACGAATTACTGTTGGGAAATTGATAGAACTTCAAATAATCATGAAGATATCTAGGCAATGATTATTATATAGGCATCATGTCCAAGACTAGTAGACCGACTCCTGCCTGCATCTACTACTATTACTCCACACATCAACCGCTATCCAGCATGCATCTAGTATATTAACTTCATGGAGAAACGGAGTAATGCAATAAGAACGATGAAATGATGTAGAGAAGATCTATTTATGTAGAAATAGACCCCATCTTGTTATCCTTAATGGAAATGATACATACGTGTCAGTTCCCCTTCTGTCACTGGGATCAAGCATCGTAAGATCGAACCCATCACAAAGCACCTCTTCCCATTGCAAGATAAATAGATCAAGTGTGCCAAACAAAACCCAAATATTGGAGAAGAAATACGAGGCTATAAGCAATCATGCATATAAGAGATCAAAGAAGACTCAAATAACTTTCATTGATAAAAAGATAGATCTGATCATAAACTCAAAGTTCATCGGATCCCAAAAAACACACCGCAAAAAGAATTACATCATATGGATCTCCAAGAAACCATTGTATTGAGAATCAAACGAGAGAGACGAAGCCATCTAGCTACTAACAATGGATCCCGAAGGTCTACAAAGAACTACTCACGCATCATCGGAGGGGCAACAATGGACATGATGAACCCCTCCGTGATGGTGTCTAGATTGGATTTGGAGTTTTTGGAACTTGCGGTGGCTAGAATTGATTTTCGTCGACTCCCCTAGGGTTTCTGGAATATTGGGCTATGTATAGAGTAAAGAAGTTCGGGAGGCACCCGAGGTGGGCACAACCCACCAGGGCGTGCCTGGGCCTCCAGGCGCTCCCTGGTAAGTTGTGCTCCTCTCGGAGCACCCCCTAGGTGCTTCTCTGGCCCATTGGATGTCTTCTAGTCCAAAAAAATCCAGAAAAAGTTTCGCTGCGTTTGGACTTCGTTTGGTATTGATTTCCTGTGATATAAAAAACATGCAAAAAAACAGCAACTGGCACTTGGCACTATGTCAATAGGTTAGTACCAAAAAATGATATAAAATGACTATAAATTGATTGTAAAACATCCAAGAATGATAATATAACAACATGGAGCAATAAAAAATTATATATATGTTGGAGACGTATCAATGTCGTTGGACAAGGAAGACAACATACTGGGTTATTGATACGTCTCAAACGTATCTATAATTTTTGATTTTTCCACGCTATAATATTATCTGTTTTGGATGATAACAGGCTTTCTTTTACACTTTTATAATATTTTTGGGACTAACCTATTAACCAGACGGAATGAAACCTTCGGGAACGTGATTTTTGGAACAAACGTGATCCAGAGGACTTGGAGTGGACGTCAAGAAATCAACGAGGAGGCCATGTGGCAGGGGGGCGCCTACCCCCCTGGGCGCGCCCTCCACCCTCGTGGGCCCCTCGTTGCTCCACCGACCTACTTCTTCCGCCTATATATATCCACGTACCCCACAAACATCCAGGAGCGCCACGAAAACCTAATTCCACCGTCGCAACCTTCTGTACCCAAGAGATCCCATCTTGGGGCCTTTCTGGAGCTCCGTCGGAGGGGGCATTGATCATGGAGGGCCTCTACATCAACTCCATGGCCCCTCTGATGATGTGTGAGTAGTTTACTTTGGACCTTCGGGTCCATAGCTAGTAGCTAGATGGCTTCTTCTCTCTCTCTTTGGATCTCAATAAAAAGTTCTCCTCGATTCTCATGGAGATCTATTCGATGTAACTCTTCTTTTTGCGGTGTGTTTGTCGAGATCCGAAGAATTGTGGGTTTATGATCAAGTTTATCTATGAACAATATTTGAATCTTCTCTGAATTCTTTTATGTATGATTGGTTTATCTTTGCAAGTCTCTTTGAATTATCAGTTTGGTTTGGCCTACTAGATTGATCTTTCTTGCAATGGGAGAAGTGCTTAGCTTTGGGTTCAATCTTGCGGTGCTCGATCCTAGTGACAGAAAGGGAAATGACATGTATGGTATTGTATTGTTGCCATCGAGGATAAAAAGATGGCGTTTACATCATATTGCATAAGTTTATCCCTCTACATCATGTCATCTTGCTTAAGGAGTTACTCTGTTCTTATGAACTTAATACTCTAGATGCATGCTGGATAGCGGTCGATGTGTGGAGTAGTAGTAGTAGATGCAGAATCGTCTCTGTCTACTTGTCACGGATGTGATGCCTATATACATGATCATGCCTAGATATTCTCATAATTATTCGCTTTTCTATCAATTGCTCAACAGTAATTTGTTCACCCATCATAATACTTATGCTATCTTGAGAGAAGCCACTAGTGAAACCTATGGCCCCCGGGTCTATTTTCCATCATACAAGTTTCCAATCTATTTTATTTTGCAATCTTTACTTTCAATCTATATCATAAAATACCAAAAATATTTATCTTATTATTATCATCTCTATCAGATCTCACTCTTGCAAGTGGCCGTGAAGGGATTGACAACCCCTTTATCGCGTTGGTTGTGAGGTTCTTATTTGTTTGTGTAGGTATGAGGTGACTCGCGCGTGGTCTCCTAATGGACTGATACCTTGGTTCTCAAAAACTGAGGGAAATACTTACGCTGCTTTACTGCATCACCCTTTCCTCTTCAAGGGAAATCCAATGCAATGCTCGAGAGGTAGCAGTTATGCTTTCTTATATCCGAATAGAAGTTATATTGCCATGGATCCTCTAACATGTTGAGCTTGCTTTTCCCTCTTATGCTAGCCAAATCCTTTGCACCAAGTAGATATACCACTCAAGCTTCCAAACATCTCTTAAACCAGTTTTGCCATGAGTGTCCATCATACCTACCTATGGATTGAGTAAGATACTTCTAGTAAGTCGTCATCGGTGCAAGAAATAAAAATTGCTCTCTTAAAATATGTATGATCTATTAGTGTGAAGAAAATAAGTTTTATACAAACTTGTGATATGAAAGAAATAAAAGTGACAGACTACATAATAAAGTTCTTTATCACAAGCGGCAATATAAAGTGACGTTCTTGTGCATCCAACCATAAAAGCACATGACAACATATGTTTCCCTCTGCGAAGGGCCTATATATCTTTTACTTTTACCTTATACCCTTATACAAGAGTCGTGGTGATCTGCACCTTTCCTTTTTACACTTTTTATTTTTGGCAAGCATTATGTGTTGGAGAAAGATCTACATATATATTCACTTGGATGTAGGTTTTCATAAAGTACTATTTTTGACATTACCCTTGAGGTAAAAGGTTGGGAGGCGAAACTATAAGCCTCTATCTTTCTCTGTGTCTGATTGAGGCTTTGAACCCATAAGTATCACGTGAGTGTTAGCAATTGTGAAGACTAAATGATAGTTGAGTATGTGGACTTGCTGAAAAGCTCTTATATTGACTCTTTCCGATGTTATGATAAATTGTAATTGCTTCAATGACTGAGATCATAGTTTGTTAGTATTCAATAAAGTTTCTGATTCATACTTTACCTTGTGAATGAATTGTTACTTTAGCATAAGAAAGTATATGACAATCTATGTTGTTGTTCTAAATATGATCATGATGCCCTCATGTACGTATTTTATTTTATCGACACCTCTATCTCTAAACATGTGGACATATTTATCGATTTCGGCTTTTGCTTGAGGACAAGCGAGGTCTAAGCTTGGGGAGTTGATACGTCCATTTTGCATCATGCTTTTATATTGATATGTATTGCATTATGGGATGTTATTACACATTATGGTACAATACTTATGCCTTTTCTCTCTTATTTTACAAGGTTTACATGAAGAGGGAGAATGCCGGCAGCTGGAATTCTAGACTGGAAAAGGAGCAAATCCGAGAGACTTATTCTGCACAACTCTAAAATTCCTGAAACTTCACGGAGAATTATTTTGAATAATATAAAAAATATTGGGCGAAGAAAGCATCAAAGGGGGCCACAAGCCATCCATAAGGGTGGGGGCGCGCCACTGCCTTGTGGGCCCCCTGGCAGGCCTCCGGTGCCCATCTTCTGCTATATGGTGTGTTTTGACCAGGAAAAATCAAGAGAAAACTTTTCGGGACAAAGCACCGCCATCTCGAGGCGGAACTTGGGCAGAACCAATCTAGAGCTCTCGCGGAGCTGTTCTGCCAGGGAAACTTCGCTCCCGGAGGAGGAAATCATCGTCATCACCAACGATCCTCTCATCGAGAGGGGGTTCCATCAACATCTTCACCAGTACCATCTCCTCTCAAATCCTAGTTCATCTCTTGTATCCGATCTTTGTCTCAAAACCTCAGATTGGTACCTGTGGGTTGCTAGTAGTGTTGATTACTCCTTGTAGTTGATGCTAGTTGGTTTATTTAGTGGAAGATCATATGTTAAGATCCTTAATGATAATTAATACTCCTCTGATTATGAACATGAATATGCTTTGTGAGTAGTTACGTTTATTCCTGAGGACATGAGAGAAGTCTTGTTATAAATAATCACGTGAATTTGGTATTCGTTCGATATTTTGATGAGATGTATGTTGTCTCTCCTCTAGTGGTGTTATGTGAACGTCGACTACGTGACAATTCACCATTATTTGGGCCTAGAGGAAGGCATTGGGAAGTAATGGGTAGATGATGGGTTGCTAGAGTGACAGAAGTTTAAACCCTAATTTATGCGTTGCTTCGTAAGGGGTTGATTTGGATCCATATATTTCATGATATGGTTAGATTTATCTTAATTATTCTTTCGTAGTTGCGGATGCTTGCAAAAGGGGTTAATCATAAGTGGGAAACTTGTCCAAGGAAGGACAACACCCAAAGACCGGTCCACCCACATATCAAATTATCAAAATAACGAACGCGAATCATATGAGCATGACGAAAACTAGCTTGACAGTAATTCTCATGTGTTCTCGGGAGCGCTTTGCTTTATATAAGAGCTCATCTAGGCTTGTCCTTTGCTACAAAAAAGATTGGGCCACCTTACTTCACCTTAGTTACTCTTGCTTGTTACTTGTTACGAATTATCTTATCACACAATTATCTGTTACCGATAATTTCAGTGCTTACAGATAATACCTTGCTAAAAACCGTTTATCATTTTCTTCTGCTCCTTGTTGGGTTCGACACTCTTACTTATCGAAAGGATTCCGATAAATCCCCTATATTTGTGGGTCATCATCGCGCCCAAGAAAAAACCATGCGCGAGGAGTGTGCGAGCGCTGGCTTGATGGGTCAACCATGCATGAGGAGGGGCGAGAGCCAGCTCACTAACTGGCGTCAAATGCGTCGAATAGGAGTTCTCACCTCGTCAACCGTGGGGTAGAGCAAGTACTCAGCTCCGGTGTGACCGATGTGAGCTACGGCCAGCTGGCTTCCTTCTTTTGTTTTTTGAGAAGCTGGTTTTCAAGTTTGGTTTTCCTGTACTGTTTTTCCCCTAGTCACTTTCGGTTTTAGTGCATTTATTCCTGGTTTCTCTCAGCTTTAGTGTATCTATTCTGGATTTCGTTTAGTTTGCCGTATTCTTTTGGTTCTTTCTGGTTTTGCTACATTTTTCCTTTCTTTTTATTTATTTTTCCTTTCCCCCGTTTTTTGCTCCTTTTGTTTATCTTTTCAATTTCAGGAACCATGGTGATTTTTTAATACATGGTGAATTTTTTTACACATTCTGGACATTTACATACACATTGACAAAAATGTTCACCGCGTGTTCACCATGTACTAATTTTTTTATCGTGTTCTAAAGAAATTCATCATATTTCTCACAAATTTTCATTGTGCTTTTTAGAAAACTAGGACAATGCCCATGCGTTGCAGCGGGATATAAATATTTTAGTACCTTACTTTGTAGTTTACCTGCCCATACTAATGCAATTTGTGCAAATAAATGTTTACCAAATTTTGACCCTGATTATGACATGTTTCCTAAGTAAATGAAAGTGGAATTGGTTTAAAATGTACGTAAATTACGGTGACAGATTAGGGTGGTGGTAAGAAAAGTGAAAGATGAAATCTTACATTCTTTTTAAGTAGTATAGAGATATAGAGATTAGGTATGTGCCTGTATATTGTCACGGAAACCATTTTTTGAGCACAATAAGAGGACCATGTGAATCTTTTTAATACAAAACAAATAGACAAAATAGGATTTGGTTTGGTTATAAAGTATTCATTTTCTGCTATTTCATAAACTGACCAAATAGATATGTGCTCATGATTGCTCTGCTTTATTGGGTTACTAAAGATAAGAGATTGATTGATTTTTATTTGCTTACAAACCATAAATTTAGTGATATTTATTGGGTTACCAAAGATGTTTGAGGGAGGACGAAGGGACGAGCGAAACACATGTTCGACGGGAGAGGAAATATTAAGTATTTTTAACCGAGCAGTAGAGATTTCATCATGTACCAAATATGTCCGTTGCATATTTTTTAAAATGTTCACCATGTATTTACAAAAATTGTGGCTGCATGCATCGCCCAGATGCAGAGGCCAGGGTCTTCCTCCTTTTATAAAAAAAATAAAAAATGTATTTACAAAAATGTTTATTGTGTATTAAAAAATGTTCATCGTATGTCGTAATTTTTCTATCATGCATCAGAAAATATACAGGCTTCCGTGACAAGAAGTGAACATAAGGTATCAAAAGACACACTCCTCCATGTAAAATAGAAAGATTCATCTTCACTTTTTTGTAGTAGTCATGACCAACAGCCATCAGCAGCCGGCTCATTGGGCCTGGTTTACTTACAGCCTCTGCGACCTGCAAGTGAATGAGGCCGGTGCGTGGTTTTCGAAAAATGTTCATCATGTATTTAAACAAATGTCACCGTGTATTAACAAATATAACAAAAATCATATAAATACCAAAATCGTTTTGGAAAAGGCAAAAGATCAATAAAAATAGGTTCCAGAAGACCAAAAAACCAGAAAGACCAACCGCTCTAAGAAACACTCACCGCAAGCAGGTTTCAAAACGAAGACGTGAAAAACACGTGTGTGTGGGCTCATCCGTGTGGCTTGTGTCAAAACATGATCAAGGTGTGTCCCAAAAATTTATTCATAAAATATTCAATGTGTATTAGAAGAAATGTTCAACATGTATGAAAAATGTTCACCATACATTTGAAAAAAATGTCCATCATACATTTGAATAATATTCAACTTGCATGAAAAAACAAATCAACATGTATACCAAATATGTACAACATGTATTGAAAAAGTCGGCATGTATTCGATAAAAAGAAAAATGAAAGAAAACAAGGAAAAACAAGAAAATAAAGACAATAAGAAAATATATGAAAATCGTAAAGAAAAACACAGAGAGAGAAAAATCAAATTATGTGGAACCTCTCAAAATTGGTTGAAACCGATGAAAGATTCCAAGAACCGGTGCTTAGAACCTTTGTAAAACCACTTGGTAGATCATTAGCTGGGCCGGTTCATCCTAATAATCCTCTAGTGTGAGATGGTACTCGATCTAGCAGTATCGCACTAGCTCCTGCATGCACGCCTCCGCATAATGGGTGCCTTTCACGTGCTCAGTATGCGCCCGACGTACGACCCTATGCATCGCCGGAAAACAACGGTGTGCAGATGCCGACCACAATGGGCAGAGCAGTGCCAGCGGCAGTCGAAACCAACCATGCAAGCCGCGCCAAATAAAAGTACGGAATGGGTGGGAATGGCTACTTATACGGTTATATCGTGATGCAATTTGCTCATGAAACCAGGTTAGGAAAAGGGACGGTATTATTGGGAGCAACCCACGTCCTCGGCTCCTCGCCGTTGGGCCACCTGGGTGCATCAGTGCATGCATGTCGGCGTCGTCAAAGCCCTGCCCAGCCACAACCACAAGCCGACGGACGACGCCATGACACCGGGTAGCTGGGAGCACAGGGGGCACTAGCCTTCGCATGATTGGTGCTTTTGACGCGCTCAGCGTGCACCCCACGTACCTCGTCGGAAAACGACGGTGGCCACACCCTAACGGATGTGCCGACCACAGCGGGCAGAGCTGCGCCAGCGGCCAGCGGCCGAAACCAACGATGCAACGCGGCACCAAACGAAAGCACGGAACGGGTGAGAATGGCTACTTACCCATACGTGTCGCTAATCCATCCGTTTGGCGGTTTCTTGGGTCCTTCCACGATCCGTACCATGAATCATAATTTGCAATGGCTCCCTTGTACTGGAATTCTGCGAGTAACGCCAAAGGTGTGAGTAGTGCAAGCGTATTCATGTGTGTCGCGCCCAATGTATCCCTGTCTCGACATCATCACACCGCGATAGCGGATGGCCACCAACCAGTAGTCACTTTCCTCCCTCGCCTGGTGGAGTCGACTGATTAGTGCTGGGATTTACCTAACAACGATGCTTCATGCTTGAGGCCAGACTAACTAAGCAACCCAGGTGTATGCATCAGTGATTAGTAATAGTATTCACAGGGCTTCCTTGCTCATTGACAGCATTTGACATTTCAGCTCGCTACGCAGTCACAGGTGTTCGCGGACCGGAGACTGGCAATCCTATTCAACGCAGCAGCAGCAACAAAAACTTCAAGTGAAATGACTGCAATGTTGCTGTGGACGCTTCTAGTTCATGTGTATCAGTCTATCAGTGTTGTAGCAAAACTTCGACACAAAATGAACCTAATTCAATTTTTTTTCTTCACATGATGACCCATTTGCATGACGCCCGGACCTGGGCCTGAGGCTGGGCGCCATGCTGTCTATCATAGTGTCTCATTCCCGGGCGTCATGAAAAAAGGGCTATTTTATGAAGAAAAAATTACACCAGATTCATTTTATGTCAAAGTTTCATAACAGGTGCAAATTTATTAATTTTCACGCAAAACTGAAGGGTAGAGAAATTTCGTTCCTGACTTCCCGGTGCCTCGTTTGTGAAGTATACCGACGACGGCTACTATGCTTTGCACAACTGATAAATATGGCATCGGTCATAAATTTTAAGGGGGGTGCTAGGAGCCGAGTGAACAACTAGGTCCTGCGTCGGTGGCCTTCCCGACCGCACTCTCTGGCTTTTATAAGGCATCAGATCTGATAGCTCATGATCCACTTTCTTTCACCTCTTGATGTGTATCTCTCTCCTGTTAGAATATATTGTAACATGTATATGCTGTATGATTATAAACCGTATATACGCCCGGTAGAATAGCGTGTTGCGTGGTCATTGTAATCAGGTAGTTGTGGTTGTTATGATTTATCCTCATCTCTTTGTATAGCCTTTCTTGAGGATCAATCCAACACAACTGAACTACCAAATCTCGTAAACCTCTTTGCCTATATAACATGCAACGCGTCCCTGCCAGAGGCATATGCTTCATCCATTCTTTCATGGTATTCAGAGTCAACTTCCTCTCCAATATCCAACCCTAATCATGGCTAGCTCCAGCTCCGCCGCCGCCGCTTTTGCCCTCATTCCCATCGTTGATAAGCTGCACCGGGGTAACTACCTGTTCTGGTGCGCGCAAGCCCTAGCCACCATCCGCGGAGCGCAGCTGATTGATCATCTCAACCCTGATCACCAGTTCCCGGAGCCCAAGCTTGCCGACAAAGATGATAAGCCGACAGATGTACCAAACCCGGAGTATCTTGTCACCCTGGCGCAAGACTCGCAGGTGTTGAGTTTCATCTTCAACTCGATCTCGCCACCTGTGATGATCCAAGTCGCCCACTGCACCAAGGTCGTTGCGGCATGGACCGCCATCAGGGAGATGTTTCTCTCCCAGACGCAGGCCAACATCGTCAACACGCGGATCGCCTTCTCCACCACCAAAAAGGGCACCGCGACCATCGCCGACTACATCGGGCACATGAAAGCGCTGGGCGACGAGATGGCTTCAGCAGGCAAGCCGCTCGACGATGATGACATGGTCTCCTACATCCTCGCACGACTAGACAACGACTACATCTCGTTTGTCTCGTCCATCTGCGCCGCGAGGACTGAACCAATCAACGTAGCCGAACTTTACTCTCAGTTGATCGGTTTTGGAAAGCGTCTTGCTATGTTCGAAGGTGGCAACCACTCCTCCCAGTCCTCGGCCAATGCTATCTCTCGTGGCCGTGGTGGTTTTGGCCGCAGCGGAGGTGACCGTGGCAATGGTGGCCGCGGCAATGGAGGAGGTGGCCGCGGCAACAGAGGCCGTGGCAATGGAGGCGGTGGCCGCGACAATGGAGGCCGCGGCAACGGCAACGGCAACAACAACGGAGGAGGCGATGATCTTCCTACCGTCTGCCAAATCTGCAAGAGGCCGAACCACACCGCCCTTGAATGCTACCGTCGCTTCGACATCTCCTACACCAAAAACGAGAAGAGCGCCGGATCTGCCACAACCTCGTCCTATGGAGTAGATACCAACTGGTATCTAGACAGCAGCGCCACCGACCACATCACCAGCGAGCTCGACAAGTTGACCGTCCACAACAAGTATCACGGCAACGATCAAGTCCACACTGCCAACGGAGAAGGTATGGAAATTAGTCATATTGGTCACACTACCGTTCGTACCCCTACTCGTGATCTTCATCTAAATAATATCTTGCATGTACTCGATGCCGCAGAAAACCTCATCTCTGCTCATCATTTTTCCACTGATAATCATACTTTCCTTGAAATTCACCCAAATTTCTTTCTCGTCAAGGAATAGGGAACGAGGAAAACCCTTCTGCATGGCAGGTGTAGACAAGGCCTCTACCCCGTATCATCGGCTCCTTTTAGTTCAAGCAAGCAAGCGTTTGGTGCAAATAAACTCCCTATTGAAAGGTGGCACAGTCGGCTAGGGCATCCGTCATCTACCATAGTGCGTCATGTTCTTAGCCAGAATGATATTCCTTTTTCTAGTAGTGAGTTCAATAAAGAAGGTGTTTGTGATGCATGCCAAATGGGCAAAAGTCACCAACTTCCTTATCCTGGTTCAAACAGTGTGTCTAAAGCTCCTTTAGAGAAAATTTTCTCCGATGTATGGGGGCCTGCCCGTGATTCTATCAATAGAAAAAATTATTATGTGTCTTTCATTGATGATTACAGCAAATTGGTAGATGACGTAGAAAAATTATTATGCGGCTCTGGCAAAAAAACACAGAAAAAGGGAGAGAGAAAAGCAGTGCCTCCCGCTTGTGTGCATCACGACTCGCTCGCCCGCTTGGATAAATGGTGACGCTGCCTCACTGCCTCACCGTCGACACTTCTCACCTGCGTCATCGTCGTTGGTTGCAGCGTGGCACGCCTCGATCGCCGCTCCACATACTCGCAACCGCAACACCCCGGTCGCCACGCCTACCGCAGCTCCCGTCAGCGACGGTCATAGCTCGGTGGAGCATCGGCGCCACCATCCAACTCGTATCAAAACACCGACCGCCATGAAGAACATTATCATGTTGGGGTTGCAGCACTGCCACTGCTCGGTTCCAGCATTCTCGGTGCGCCATCGCAGCCGCCGTCGTCACCACTCATAACATATGCTATGGCGGGTCTAGGATCCTTGACTCATCATGCACCCATCGCAGTTCCCACGCCATTTCCAACATTGCGATGTCGGGGTTGCCGCACCCCTCGCTGCTAGTTCCAGCATCAACGACCACAGGCGTAGCAAAATAGATGTCGTTGCCATGGCACCGGCTCCTACTAGTTCCAACATCAATGACCAGAGTCGTAGCAAAAAACACGACATCGTCGTAGTGTCAGTCATGACGGTTCAAGCAACCTCCATGGTCGGCTACAACATCTGCCATTGTTGGTCCCAGCATATGGCGCTGACGGTGGCAACATTCCATGGTGACCAAGTGTCCCCGATTGTAGCTTCTGATTCACTCTCGCAACTTTCACCTACGCTGGTAGCAGTTTTTGAAGGAAATATGCCCTAGAGGCAATAATAAAGTTATTATTTATTTCCTTATATCATGATAAATGTTTATTATTCATGCTAGAACTGTATTAACCGGAAACATAATACATGTGTGAATACATAGACAAACAAAGTGTCACTAGTATGCCTCTACTTGACTAGCTCGTTAATCAAAGATGGTTATGTTTCCTAACCATAAACAAGTAGTTGTTATTTGATTAACGGGATCACATCATCAAGTGAATGATCTGATTGACATGACCCATTCCACTAGCTTAGCACCCGATCGTTTAGTATGTTGCTATTGCTTTCTTCATGACTTATACATGTTCCTATGACTATGAGATTATGCAACTCCCGTTTACCAGAGGAACACTTTGTGTGCTACCAAACGTCACAAGGTAACTGGGTGATTATAAAGGAGCTCTACAGGTGTCTCCAAAGGTACATGTTGGGTTGGCGTATTTCGAGATTAGGATTTGTCACTCCGACTGTCGGAGAGGTATCTCTGGGCCCTCTCGGTAATGCACATCACTTAAGCCTTGCAAGCACTGCAACCAATGAGTTAGTTGCGGGATGATGTATTACAAAACGAGTAAAGAGACTTGCCGGTAACGAGATTGAACTAGGTATTTGGAATACCGACGATCGAGTCTCGGGCAAGTAACATACCGATGACAAAGGGAACAACGTATGTTGTCATGCGGTCTGACCGATAAAGATCTTCGTAGAATATGTAGGAGCCAATATGAGCATCCAGGTTCCGCTATTGGTTATTGACCGGAGACATGTCTTGGTCATGTCTACATTGTTCTCGAACCCGTAGGGTCCGCACGCTTAAGGTTACGATGACAGTTATATTATGAGTTTATACATTTTGATGTACCGAAGTTTGTTCGGAGTCCCGGATGTGATCACGGACATGACGAGGAGTCTCGAAATGGTCGAGACATAAGGATCGATATATTGGAAGCCTATGTTTGGATACCGGAAGTGTTCCGGGTGAAATCGGGATTTTACCGGAGTACCGGGAGGTTATCGGAACCCCCCGGGAGCTAAATGGGCCATGATGGGCCTTAGTGGAAAAGAGAAGAGGCAGCCCTACATGGGCCGCGCGCCCCTCCCCTCCCTTGGTCCGAATAGGACAAGGAGAGGGGGTCGGCCCCTCTCTCTCTCTCTTCCCCCCCCTCCGCGAATCCTATTCCAACTAGGATTGGGGGGGGGAATCCTACTCCCAGAGGGAGTAGGACTCTCCTGGCGCGCCCTCCTTGGCCGGCCGCCTCCCCCCTTTAGTCCTTTATATACGGAGGCAGGGGCACCCCAGAGACACACAAGTTGATCCACGTGATCTATTCCTTAGCCGTGTGCGGCGCCCCCAGCCACCATAGTCCTCGATAATATTGTAGCGGTGCTTAGGCGAAGCCCTGCAGCAGTAATACGTCAAGATCGTCACCACGCCGTCGTGCTGACGGAACTCTTCCCCGACACTTTGCTAGATCGGAGTCCGAGGATCGTCATCAAGCTGAACGTGTGCTAGAACTCGGAGGTGCCGTAGTTTCGGTGCTTGATCTGTCGGATCGTGGAGACGTACGACTACATCAACCAAACGCTTCCGTTGTCGATCTACTAGGTATGTAGATCATACTCCCCCTCTCGTTGCTATGCATCACCATGATCTTGCGTGTGCCTAGGAATTTTTTTGAAATTACTACGAAACCCAACGGTTTTCTCCCTAGTCGGTTGCAACACATCATCACAGCTTCCTCATTGGTCTCCTAGCATTGGTTGTCCCCACTCCTCCCTTCGGCTCCGTCTTCGGAGGGTTGCAGCACGGCGGTCAGCTGGTCTTAGCACCGGGCCTGCACCCCTGTAGCATTGTCATTTGGCGTTTGACGGTACAATACACCGGGGGTGGCCACCTGAAGGGAGACTAGCAGCAGGCCTGTCTCGGGGCCCACGAGGCTTGGTGATGAGCCAACCACGGGAGGAAATCCCAGAGGACCATGCATGCAGCTATGGACCATCATGGTGCCTTAGCCAGGATGGCGACGGCTTAGATCAGATCGATCTCTGTAAAACTCTTTCCCCCGTCACTTATATAAGGTGGGGGCTCATGGTAGCCACTCCCATGCATCTAAATCCGAAGAACCATACTCTCCGTAATCCCATACTTCATCCCCCTTTGTAACCCTCGCATGACGTAGTCCACCAAGAATACAATCCAAAAGCAGGACGTAGGGTGTTACTCCTTCCCGGAGGATCAAACCTAGGTAACTTCCTTGTGCAATCTCCAATTTGGTACTTCCGACAATGTTCGCCACCCTACTGAGGGTGCTGTTGGGTTTATGCACCGTCATCGTTCATCGCCGACGAAGGCAGCTCGTAGTTGAGCACATCACCGTCGGGGGGGGGACCAATGCCCCTAGTCATCATAGCATCTATGGCGGAGGCCGCTATGGCCTTTGACGGGCTAAGATCTCAGAGCTACAAGATCCATGGTTGTGTGGTGTGTTGTTGCACGAGAGAAATTGAAAGAGTAATGGTGTGTCACTACAAGGAGAAAAACAAGTGGATGGGAATGCCTATGAAGAGATAATGCTTGACGAGGAGCAGAATGTGGGCCCCATCTAGGACACGTGCTTGAGCAAGTAGACTATGAGCGAGCGGGCGCGAGGCAACCGACGGAGAATGTAGTTGGTGGGCCAATTCACATCGCTTTCCTAAATTTAGCTAATAACTATTCAACCGATGGAGTTTAAGCAAATCAAACACTTTATGTCAGTGGCACACACCTTGGAGCTAAATTTATGTATTTTGGCGCCCGATTGGAATCATATTTTGTACGCCCTACATCCTAATGTATACGACGTGCTCCTATTCCAAATATAAGTTTAACCGCTAATTTGATAAAAAAACAATGAGATTTTCACGAGTACCTATTGGAAATATGCCCTAGAGGCTATAATATTGTAGTATTATATTTTCATATTTATAATTAAGAGTTTATAATTCATGCTATAACTGCTATTGATACTAGAATATGCGATTTAGCGGAAAACTCATATGCACATGTGGAATAATAAACGGTAAAATATGATTCCTAGTCTCACCTCTAAGACTAGCTCAAGTGTTGTTGGTGATCACATTTTACGGATCTTAGGATATTGTTAAGTGTAACGGTAGTCCTAAAACAATATTGAGGGTAATGACGTTAGAAGAAGGATCATATTGAATCAACCCAAACTTAACTGTTATACTTTGAGATGATATGGTTATAAATCAATTGTTATAACACGGAGTGTTAACATGTGCTTTAGTTCGTTAGACCATTGGAGTATCGTAGTCACTTCTTACCGCACAATGAGCTTTGGGGTTGCTCAAACGTCATCTGTAACAAGGTGATCATAACGATAACGTACATGTTCGTCGGAAAGTTTGACAAGGGATTCGATAGCTCGAGAGTGGAATTTGTTCCTCCGGCGATGGAAAGATATTCTTAGAGCCCTCTCGGTGTGATGGCATCCAACATTGCCTGGCCAGACACAGGTGACTACGTCACGAGAATGCCGGAATACGTCAATGACTCAAGAGGATACAAATACATCTCACCTCGGGTTTTGTAATGTATCGCGAAGCAAAGGGAACATCACATGATAACCAAACGTTCACTTGAATGTTATTCGTGTAATCATAGGGATCGATATGGACATCCATGGTTCCGCTATCGGTCATTGAACGAAGGGGTTTCGTTCATGTCTAGGATTTACCGAACCTACGGGGTCACAAGCTTAAGGTAATCAAAATCTTCTAAGTGTTAGTAGGACATGATTACCGAGGATTTATTTGTGGAATTGTTGTTGGGGAACGCAGTAATTTCAAAAATTTCCTACGCACACGCAAGATCTATCTAGGTGATGCATAGCAACGAGAGGGGAGAGTGTGTCAACGTACCCTTGTAGACCGAAAGCGGAAGCGTTAAGTAACACGGTTGATGTAGTCAAACGTCTTCAGGATCCAACCGATCAAGTACCGAACGCACGGCACCTCCGCGATCTGCACACGTTCAGCTCGGTGACGTCCCTCGTACTCTTGATCCAGTTGAGGCCGAGGTAGAGTTTCGTCAGCACGACAGCGTGATGACGGTGATGATGAAGTTACCGACGCAGGGCTTCGCCAAACACTACAATGATATGACCGAGTTGGATTATGGTGGAGGGGGGGCACCGCACACGGCTAAACAATGTCAAGTTGTGTGTTCTAGGGTGCCCCTGCCCCCGTATATAAAGGAGCAAGGGGAGGGGGCCGGCGGCCTCATAGTACTCCTACTAGGAGTAGGTTCCCCCTTTCCTAGTCAAACTAGGAGGGGAAGGAAAGAGGAGGAGGGGAAAAGGAAAGAGGGGGTCGGCCCACCAAGCCCTAAACCAATTCAGTTTGGGCCTAGGGGGGCACGCCCCACAGCTCCCTTGCTGCCCGCCAAGCCCATTGACCCCCGGGAGGGGTTTCGGTAACTCCCTGGTACTCCGGTATTTATCCGATGACCTCCGAAACCTTTTCGGTGTCTGAATATAACCTTCCAATATATCAATCTTTATGTCTCGACCATTTCGAGACTCCTCGTCATGTCCGTGATCTCATCCGGGACTCCGAACAACCTTCGGTATATCAAAACACATAAACTCATAATACCAATCATCATCGAACGTTAAGCGTGCGGACCCTACGGGTTCGAGAACTATGTAGACATGGCCGAGACTCATCTCCAGTCAATAACCAATAGCAGAACCTGGATGCTCATATTGGCTCCTACATATTCTACGAAGATCTTTATCGGTCAAACTGCATAACATCATACGTTGTTCCCTTTGTCATCAGTATGTTACTTGCCCAAGATTCGATCGTTGGTATCTCAATACCTAGTTCAATCTCGTTACCGGCAAGTCTCTTTACTCATTCCGTAATGCAACATCCCGTAACTAACTCATTAGTCGCATTGCTTGCAAGGCTTATAGTGATGTGCATTATCGAGAGGGCCCAGAGATACCTCTCCGATACGCGGAGTGACAAATCCTAATATCGATCTATGACAACTCAAGAAACACCATCAGAGACACCTGTAGAGCATCTTTATAGTCACCCAGTTATGTTGTGATGTTTGATAGCACACTAAGTGTTCCTTCGGTATTCGGGAGCTACATAATCTCATAGTCATAGGAATATGTATAAGTTATGGAGAAATCAATAGCAGTAAACTAAACGATCAAAGTGCTAAGCTAACGGATGGGTCAAGTCAATCACATCATTCTCTAATGATGGGATCCCGTTCATCAAATGACAACTCTTGTCCATGGATAGGAAACATAACCATCTTTGATTAACGAGCTAGTCAAGTAGAGGCATACTAGTGACACTCAGTTTGTCTATGTATTCACACATGTACTAAGTTTCCGGCTAATACAATTCTAGCATGAATAATAAACATTTATCATGATATAAGGAAATAAATAATAACTTTATTATTGCCTCTAGGGCATATTTCCTTCAGTCTCCCATTTGCAGTAGAGTCAATAATCTAGTTCACATCGTTATGTGATTTAACATCAATAGTTCACATCTTTATGTGATTAGTTCACATCTCCATGTGACTAATACCCAAAGGGTTTACTAGAGTCAATAATCTAGTTCACATAGCTATGTGATTAACACCCAAAGACTGATCATGTTTTGCTTGTGAGAGAAGTTTAGTCTACGGTTCTGCAACATTCAGATCCGTATGTATTTTGCAAATTTCTATCTCTACAATACTCTGCACGGAGCCACTATAGCTAATTGCTCCCACTTTCAATATGTATCTAGATCGAGACTTAGAGTCATGTAGATGGATGTTAAAAGCTTGCATCGACGTAACTCTTTACGACGAACTCTTTTATCGCCTCCATAACTGAGAAATATTTACTTAGTCCTTTAAGGATAATTTTGACCGATGTCCAGTGATCTACTCCTAGATCACTATTGTATTCCCTTGCCAAAATCATGCTAAGGTGTACAATAGATCTGGTACACAGCATAGCATACTTTATAAAACCTATGACTGAGGCATAGGGAATGACTTTTTCATTCTCTTACTATTTAATGCCGTGGTCGGGTTTTGAGTCTTTACTCAACTTCACACCTTGCAACACAGTCAAGAACTCCTTCTTTGACTGTTCCATTTTGAACTACTTCAAAAACTTGTCAAGGTATGTACTCATTGAAAATTTTTTCAAGCGTCTTGATCTATCTCTATAGATCTTGATGCCCAATATATAAGCAGCTTCACCGAGGTCTTTCTTTGAAAAAATCCATTCAAACACTCCTTTATGCTTTCCAGAAAATTCTACATTATTTCTGATCAACAATATGCCATTCACATATACTTATCAGAAATGTTGTAGTGCTCCCACTCACTTTCTTGTAAATACAGGCTTCACTGGAAGTCTGTATAAAACTATATGCTTTGGTCAACTCATCAAAGCATATATTCCAACTCCAAGATGTTTGCACCAGTCCATAGATGGATCACTGGAGCTTGCACACTTTGTTAGCACCTTTAGGATTGACAAAACCTTCTTGTTGCATCATATACAACTCTTCTTTTAAGAAATCCATTAAGGAATGTAGTTTTTGACATCCATTTTCCAGATTTCATAAAATGTGGCAATAGCTAACATGATTCGGACAGACTTTAAGCATCGATACGAGTGAGAAAATCTCATCATAGTCAACATCTTGAACTTGTTGAAAAACCTTTTGCGACAATTCGAGCTTTGTAGATAGTAACACTACTATCAGCGTCTGTCTTTCTCTTGAAGATCCATTTATTCTCTATGGTTCGCCGATCATCAGGCAAGTCAACCAAAATCCACACTTTGTTCTCATACATGGATCCCATCTTAGATTTCATGGCCTCAAGCCATCTGTCGGAATCTGGGCTCATCATCGCTTCCTCATAGTTCGTAGGTTCGTCATGGTCTAGTAACATGACTTCCAGACCAGGATTACCGTACCACTCTGGTGCAGAACGTACTCTGGTTGACCTACGAGGTTCGGTAGTAACTTGATCTGAAGTTTCATGATCATCATCATTAACTTCCTCACTAATTGGTGTAGGCATCACTGGAACTGATTTCTGTGATGAACTACTTTCCAATTCGGGAGAAGGTACAATTACCTCATCAAGTTATACTTTCCTCCCACTCACTTCTTTCGAGAGAAACTCCTTCTCTACAAAGGATCCATTTTTAGCAACAAAGATCTTGCCTTCGGATCTGTGATAGAAGGTGTACCCAACAGTTTCTTTTGGGTATCCTATGAAGACGCACTTCTCCGATTTGGGTTTGAGCTTATCAGGCTGAAACTTTTTCACATAAGCATCGCAACCCCAAACTTTAAGAAATGACAACTTAGGTTTCTTGCTAAACCACAGTTCATACGGTGATCTCAATGGATTTTTAGACGGTGCCCTATTTAACATGAATGCAACTTTCTCTAATGCATAACCCCAAACAATAGTGGTAAATCAGTAAGAAACATCATAGGTCGCACCATATCTAATAAAGTACAGTTATGACGTCCGGACACACCATTACGCTGTGGTGTTCCACGTGGCGTGAGTTGCGAAACTATTCGACATTGTTTCAACTGAAGGCCAAACTCGTAATTCAAATATTTCATCTCCGTGATTAGATCGTAGAAACATTATTTTCTTGTTATGATGATTCTCCACTTCTCTCTGAAATTCTTTGAACTTTTCAAACTTTTCAGACTTGTGTTTCATTAAGTAGATATACTCATATCTGCTCAAATCATCGGTGAAGGTAAGAAAATAATGATACCCATCGTGAGCCTCAACACTCATCGGACCGCATACATCGGTATGTATTATTTTCAATAAGTTAGTTGCTCGCTCCATTGTTCTGGAGAATGGAGTCTTAGTCATCTTGCTCATGAGGCATGGTTCGCAAGCATCAAATGATTCATAATCAAGTGATTCCAAAAGTCCATCCGCATGGAGTTTCTTCATGCGCTTTACACCAATATGACCTAAATGGCAGTGCCACAAGTATGTTGCACTATCATTATCAACTATGCATCTTTTGGCATCATATATTATGAATATGTGTATCACTACGATCGAGATTCAATAAACCATTTATATCGAGTGTATGACCATAGAAGGTTTTATTCATGTAAATAAAACAACAATTATTCTTTGACTTAAATGAATAACAGTATTGCAATAAACATGATCCAATCATATTTATGCTCAACGCAAACACCAAATAACATTTATTTTAGGTTCAACACTAATCCTGAAGGTAAAGGGAGTGTGCGATGGTGATCTTATCAACCTTTGAATCACTTCCAACTCACATCATCACCTCGTGCTTAACTAGTCTCTGTTTATTTTGCAACTCCCGTTTCGAGTTACTACTCTTAGCAAGTAAACCAGTATCAAATACTGAGGGGTTGCTATAAACACTAGTAAAGCACACATCAATAACATGTATATCAAATAAACCTTTGTTCACTTTGCCATCTTTCTTATCCGCCAAGTATCTAGGGAAGTTCCACTTCCAGTGACCAGTCCCTTTGCAGTAGAAGCACTCAGTCTTAGGCTTAGGTCCAGACTTGGGCTTCTTCACTTGAGCAGCAACTTGCTTGCCATTCTTATTGAAGTTCCCCTTCTTTCATTTACCCTTTTCCTTGAAACTGGTGGTCTTGTTGACCATCAACACTTAATGCTCCTTCTTGATTTCTACCTCTGCAGCCTTTAGCATTGCGAAGAGCTCGAGAATCGTCTTAACCATCCCGTGCATATTATAGTTCATCAGGAAGCTCTTGTAGCTTGGTGGCAGTGATTGAAGAACTATGTCAATGACACTATCATCAGGAAGATTAACTCCCAACTGAGTCAAGTGGTTGTGGTACCCAGACATTCTGAGTATATGTTCACTGACAGAACTATTCTCCTCCATTTTGCAGCTGTAGAACTTATTGGAGACTTCATATCTCTCAATCCGGGCATTTGCTTGAAATATTAACTTCAACTCCTAGAACATCTCATATGCTCCATGACGTTCAAAACGTCATTGAAGTCCCGGTTCTAAGCGGTAAAGCATGTCACACTGAACTATCAAGTAGTTATCATATCTCACTTGCCAAATGTTCATAACATCTGCATCTGCTCCTGCAATAGGTCCGTCACCTAGCAGTGCATCAAGGACATAATTCTTCTGTGCAGCAATGAGGATAATCCTCAGATCACGGACCCAATCCGCGTCATTTCTACTAACATCTTTCAACATAGTTTTCTCTAGGAATATATCATAAATAAAACGGGAAAGCTATACGCGAGCAATTGATCTACAACATAGATATGCAAATACTATCAGGACTAAGTCCATGATAAATTTAAGTTCAATTAGTCATATTACTTAAGAACTCCCACTTAGATAGACATCCCTCTAATCATCTAAGTGATCACGTGATCCATATCAATTAAACCATGTCCGGTCATCACGTGAGATGGAGTAGTTTTCAATGGTGAACATCATTATGTTGATCATATCTTCTATATGATTCACGTTCGACCTTTTGGTCTCAGTGTTCTGAGGCCATATGTGCATATGCTAGGCTCGTCAAGTTTAACTCGAGTATTCTGCGAGTGCAAAACTGGATTGCACCCGTTGTATGTGAACGTAGAGCTTATCACACCCGATCATCACATGGTGTTTCGGCACGACGAACTGTCGCAACGGTGCATACTCAGGGAGAACGCTTATACCTAGAAATTTAGTGAGGGATCATCTTATAATGCTACCGCCGTACTAAGCAAAATAAGATGCATAAAGGATAGATGGAACGCCCTCGATGCGGCTATATCTCCCACGTGTCGAAACATGACTTAGAGGCATAACCACATTGAAAGCAATGTCGCAAGTGAGGCAATCTTCACACAACCCATGTAATATATAAGGGAAAGAGATACATAGTTGGCTTACAATCGCCACTTCACACAATTACATGAATAAAGCATTACAACATCCAAATACAATCAAGGTCCGACTACGGAACCAAAATAAAAAGAAGAACCCCAAATGCGACAAGGTCCCCGATCGACCCCAACTGGGCTCCACTACTGATCAACTAGAACGAAACAACACAAAGGACAAGATCTTCATTGAGCTCCTCCTGAGCTTGGCTGCGTCATCTGCACGGTCTCATCGGCACCTGCAAGCTGGTTTTGGAAGTAATCTGTGAGCCACGGGGACTTAGCAATCTCGCACCCTCGCGATCAAGACTATTTAAGCTTATAGGAAGGGTAAAAGGTATGAGGTGGAGCTGCAGCAAGCGACTAGCATATATGGTGGCTAACATATGCAAATGAGAGCGAGAAGAGAAGGCAAAGCACGAACGAGCAACTATGATCAAGAAGTGATCCTAGAACAACCTACGTCAAACATTACTCCAACACCGTGTTCACTTCCCGAGACCATCACGGTTACACATGCGGTTGATGTATTTTAAATTAAGGTCAACTTCAGGTTTTCTACAATCGGACATTAACAAATTCCCATCTGCCCATAACCGCGGGCATGGCTTTCGAAAGTTCAAATCCCTGCAGGGGTGTCCCAACTTAGCCCATCACAACCTCTCACGGTCAACGAAGGATAAACCTTCTCCCGAGACATTCCGATCAGACTCGGCATCCCGGTTCTACAAGACATTTCGGCAATGGTAAAACTAAACCAGCAACACCGCCCGAATGTGCCGACAAATCCCGATAGGAGCTGCACATATCTCGTTCTCAGGGCACACTCAGATGAGCTCTCCATACAACTAAAACCAAACCTCGAGTTTCCCCGAGGGGGCGCTGCACAGGACTCTAGTTTGGACCAACACTCAGAGGAGCACTGGCCCGGGGGGGGTAAAATAACGATGACCCTCAGGAGCGCGACTCCCAAGGGAAAAGAAAAAGCTAGGTGGCAAATGGTAAAACCAATGTTGGGCATTGCTGGAGGACTTTTATTCAAGGCGAACTGTCAAGGGGTTCCCATAATAGCCCAACCGCGTAAGGAACGCAAAATCCGGGAACATAACACCGATATGACGGAAACTAGGGCGACAAGAGTGGAACAAAACACCAGGCATAAGGCCGAGCCTTCCACCCTTTACCAAGTATATAGATGCAACAAGTAAACATGTTCCAACAAGGAACAACATTGCCATGTTCCAACAAGGAACAAACTTCAATCTTCACCTGCAACTAACAACGCTATAAGAGGGGCTGAGCAAAGCAGTAACATAGCCAAATAATGGTTTGCTAGGACAAGGTGGATTAGAGGCTTGGTTCAACAATATGGGAGGCATGATAAGCAAGTGGTAGGTATCGCAGCATAGGCATAGCAAAAGAGCGAGCAACTAGCAATCAAAGATAGAAGTGATTTCGAGGGTATGGTCATCTTGGCTGAAATCCCGCAAGGAAGAAGAACGAGTCCATGAAGAAGACAAACGGACGTAGTCGAACGGTTCCTCACAAACGCGACGTTATCGGAACCAACCCGAAGAAGCAAACACTGAAAAAGAGCAAACAACATAGTAAACAACCACCACATAATCATGGCATGATGCACAAACAAGTATGATGCATGTCCGGTTTAATGAAGCATGGCATGGCAAAGTGCACAAACAACCCTACAAATTAAGTGGAGCTCAATATGCAACTCCGTTGCATATTGATGAAACACCACATTCAAGTTATTTAGTTCGATCTCGTTTATGTACCCAACAATATTAAATGTTGTTAAACAATGGCAAGAGGGGAAGCATGATGAAACTATCTATCTAGGCAAGTTTAAATGAGGCCGGAACAACAAAACAACAAGTCCGGATAAATCCTCATGAGCATATTATAGATTTGGTACTGTTCTGCCCTAAACAATATTTTAGAGTTGTTAAACATGCAAAGTAAAGCCACCATGTTAAACTCGGCATTTTCCCACCCCATTTACATATAAAGTTTATTAAATTCGGAGTTACGGTTATTTAGTTATGAATTAAAACATTTTAGCATGGCATAGGAGCAAATTAAAGCAAACATCACTTTAAGCATTTTAAACATGGATGAAAAAGACATATTATGAAACTAGATGAAAAACTAAGCATATTTCATATATAAATTGTTTTAATATGATGCATCGTTTGTGAGTTATTATATGCATGTTGGCTAAGGGGTTTTCTGTAAAACTGACATCTCTGGATAAATAGGAAAAACCCCAGAACTGAAAAAAAAACGACCATGGGCTGAAACTGGCCGGCCCATTGTGCAAGGTGGGGCGCTGGATCTGGGCTTCTCACCAGAGGGCTTGGGGCGCTGCTGGGCAGCGGCCTGGCACGCTGTAGGAGCGGTCAACGCGAGGCAGGGGAGTGGGGATCGAACGGACTGCTCGTTCTCTGGCTTGGGCTCGGTGCAGAAGGAAGCAGAGATCACGGGGTTGAACATGGTGAAGCAGGGACGTCGAAGGCTGACGGCGGCGCGGCTGCAGAAACCTGGGACGGTGGCCGGCGGGAGGCAGCGAGGTTGGCCGGATCCGAACAGATCCGAGCGGGGCAGATCCATTCCCGGCGGTGGGAGGCGACTCCGGTGCAGTGGAGCTCCAACGGCGCGGGTGCGAAGCTTCAGGAAATCCTGGCATCGTTCCTGTGAGGGAGAGCAAGAGGAGCTCGAGCCTCACGTGCGGGAGCAGAGGGGCCGAGGCGCCATGTCAGGGGAACGGCAACAGTGGCAGGGGAGCTTGGCAGCATCCATGGCTGGCGGCGTTGTATGGTTCCTGCAGTGACACTGTAGAGAGAGAGGGAGAACATGGTGAGTGTCGGTGTCAAAACTAGCGGATCTCGGGTAGGGGGTCCCGAACTGTGCGTCTAGGCCGGATGGTAACAGGAGACAGGGGACACTTTGTTTTACCCAGGTCCGGACCCTCTCGATGGAGGTAATACCCTACTCCTGCTTGATTAATATTGATGACATGGGTAGTACAAGAGTAGATCTACCACGAGATCAAGGAGGCTAAACCCTAGAAGCTAGCCTACGGTATGATTGTTGTGTATGGAGTTGATTGCCTACGGACTACAACCCTCCGGTTTATATAGACACCGGATAGGGTTAGGGTTACACAGAGTCGGTTACAATGGTAGGAGATTTTGAATATCCGCATCGCCAAGCTTGCCTTCCACGCCAAGGAAAGTCCCATCCGGACACGGGACGAAGTCTTCAATCTTGTATCTTCATAGTCCAGGAGTCCGGCTGAAGGTATAGTCCGGCTACCCGAACACCCCCTAATCCAGGACTCCCTCAGTAGCCCCTGAACCAGGCTTCAATGACGACGAGTCCGGCGCGCAAATTGTCTTCGGCATTGCAAGGCGGGTTCCTCCTCCAAGTCCTTCGTAGAAGATTGTAAACACCAAGAGTAGTGTCCGGTTCTGCAAAATAAGCTTCCACATATTGCCATAGAGAGAATAACATAACACAAATCAAATCCGCTGACGTATTCCGCAGTGCGCTATCACACCACGGCCAAGTCCTTTACTCGAATCATTTTTACTTTTCCACCTCAGCATGTTTGGCGAGGCGGTTTCCTTGGTATGTCTTGTCAAAGCAGAGATCGTGTACCCCCTTTACGGGATTCTCATCAATACGGACGTGGGTAACCCCAACCACGCCATTTATCACGGCGCTTGGAGGCAAGCGAGTTTTACTAGGCTGGTGGGGATGCACAACCGCATCCGCCCATATAAGGGGATAGGGATCCACCTAGTTACCTACGCCTTCTTCCTCCTTTGCCTATCCATCTCCTGCGCACTCGAGCTCCAGCGCCCAAGCCCGCACTTCCCACCTCAACCTTCTCCAGCAATGTCTGGAGCGGGAGGCAAGTGGATGGTATCCTCCGTCATGGAGGGCATGTCAAAAAGCTAAGGAAGGCCGGATACTTGTCCAAAGACATCGCGCACCGGCTTCCCGAGGAGGGGCAGCTTCTCCCCACCCCAAGGCCCCATGAGAGGGTAGTATTTCTTCCCCACTTCCTCCGCGGACTGGGTTTTCTACTCCACCCATTTGTTCGGGGGCTCATGTTCTACTACGGCCTGGACTTCCACGATCTGGCCCCGAACTTCATCCTCAACATCTCGGCGTTTATCGTCGTGTGCGAGGCTTTCCTCCGCGTCCGCCCTCATTTCGGCCTCTGGCTCAAGACCTTCAACGTCAAGCCCAAGGTGGTGTGCGGCAGCCAGGTGGAGTGTGGAGGCGCCATGGCGGGCAAGATGGCCAACGTCCTATGGCTCGAGGGTTCCTTCGTGGAGACCCTGAAGGGGTGGCAATCGTGGTGGTTTTACATCATCGAGCCGCGAGATCCGAAATGGATCGCAGCCCCCGAGTTCCGATCCGGACCCCCCACGCGGCTTATGTCCTCGAAAGAGATGGGCCTATCGTGGGGTGACAAAAAAGAGGTGGCCGGATTGCAAACATGCATCCAGTCCCTGGTGAACAAGCCAATCTGGCTTGTTAATGTAATCCAGGTTATGCTCGTCCGCCGGATCCTCCTGTGCCAACAACGGGATTTTAATCTATGGGAGTTCGTCCTGGTGCAGCACCAAACCCTTAATAGGCTCTTCGACACGACGTATGAAGACGTCTGGAAGGTGCTAACCAAAGGCGTCGAGGCTCCCACATCCGCTTCCGAGGACCGCGGATACAGCTCGCAGCGTCACGCCAGCGAGGTAAGCTATTTTCACCTTTTACAGGATGTTAAGTTTTTTCATAGTTTGACTCTATGCGGGATCTAAGCTCCCTTACCTTTGACAGGCGTGGCGGGCGATATCCGGACCGATTAACTGTCCGGCCCCGCTGCCCGAAGACCCAGCCCCAGCTCTACTAGTGAAGTTGCTGGCTCCGGCGCCTTATGTGGTGCCGGAAAAGAAGGCCAAGAAGAAGAAGACCACGGGGACTCGAAAGAGTACCGCAACGTGGTGTTGTCGGACTTGTCATCTGATGAGTCCGAGACGCCCTCCTCCCATGAAAACGAGGAGGAGGAAGAAGAAAGCTCCCCCCCGGCGGAGGGAGGAAATAAAAGGAAGGCCGCCCCAAGGGGGAAGGCCGAAGGGTCCAAGAAGGGGAGGACCCCTCCGCCGGACTACGCCCCCGACGTCGATGAGGACGAAGAGGAGTGGCCGGACAGAGCCAGGCGTCCGGCGAAATCGTAAGTGTTCGGATATCAGAGTAACTCATGATATTCCTTTTGTTGCACAGCTTTCCCTAATGTCGAATATAATCATGCAGCCCGCCCCGGGCCGAACTCAATGAGTCGTCGAGCGGCTCCCTGGATTCATCGGACATGAACTCAGTTCCGCCCGTTGTCTCCCCCGCACTGCGGATGACGCCGAAGTGGCGTCGCAACAAGCTCCGGGGCAGGAGGAGGTGGTCCTGGAGGAGCCACAAGGCGACCTCCCGGACTCCAGGAGTAAAGGGGACAAGACCCCCCAGGGCTCCAAGTCCGGCTTTGAGCCGGACGCCGTGCCGGAGTCTTCAATGATTCCGGACCGCGGAAGGCGAACTCCTTCCAAGAGGAGCAAGCCTTCTGAGCCGACCGCCTCCGTCGAACCGGAGGCGTCGGACAATCTACTGGAGGTGCTTGAAGGCGCCTCCATCGACGAGGAGCACCGTACTATTATGAGTACGGTGATCCAGAAGGTTCAGTCCGCCAAAAGCGGACTGACTAAAGCTTGTGCTAGCCTTCTAACAGGCTTCGAGGTAAGTAAAAATATGTAAAAATATTACCGCATAGACAGTAGCCCCTGATGCTCTGTTTGGCGTTCGGAAAGAAAAGCCGAATAGAGGATCTAGTAAATTTCGCAGGAGTCTAACAAAAAGAGTCAATATGCGTATGCAGGCTTCGCTGCTATCCACCGCCGCACTGACTGCGGAGGTGGGTGTCCTGAAGGAGGACCTCGAGCAGACCGAGCAAGAGCTCGGCCTTGCCAAGCGGCAGCTCGAGGAGAATGAAGGTAAGAAATACCTTACAGAAAAAGTGCCTATAGAGAGGCGTGATTGCAAAAAATAACAGGATTGTACTGCTTATTGTAGGGGCCACGACTGAGGTGGCGACCTTCAAGCAGGCGTTGTCCGAGGCCGAAAAGAAAACGGCCGCGGAGCGCACCGAGCGAGAGAAACTTGGGGCTCAGGTCGGCGAGGTGCAGCAAGAGCTTCAGGCTCTCATGAAAAAACATGAGAGTTTGGAGCTTGAGTCAAAGACCCAAGCATCCGAGCTCGCGGCAGCCCTTGAGACTGCCGAGTTTGCCAAGGCCGAAGCCCAAAAGGCCCTCCAAGAGTTGGAGGAGGTGAAGAAGATAGCAGCGGGTAAGGCATTCTTTATGCAAAGCAGAAATATAAAAGTAAACTACTTGTTACTTACCCAAATCCGGAGTTCTCCAGGGGCATTCACAGATCTTCCCCGCAGCGTATCCGACGCCGCCGCATTCTACCGAGCTGAAGAGGGCAGCTCGACGGAGAAGGTGTTCTGGTCTCAGTATGCTGAGGCCGGACACCCTGTGCCCTTGAGCGACCAGCTGAAACAGCTGGTCGAGCTCCATAAGGCGGCCGAACAGGCCATGAAGGGCTTCATAGTTCGGCTGTGGCCCGGAGAGGCCCTGCCAGGGAGCTACTTCGGGCTGGTGCGGCGGTTGGTGGAGGCCTGTCCAAGGCTCGAGGTCTTCAAGCAGTCCGTCTGCATCGAAGGAGCCCGTAGGGCCCTTGCCCGTGCGAAGGTGCACTGGGGTAAGCTGGACGGTGAGAAGCTTGTGAGGGATGGGCCGCCGCCGGGGAAGGAGCATCGCAAGCCCGAGAACTATTATAAGGATGTTCTTGCAGGTGCCCGCCTTGTGGCGGACGAATGCACCAAGGATGTAATTTTTGAATAAACTCGCTCGTTTTTATCCTGTGCGCTGAAAACTTGTTCATATGCGCTAAGCAATGCTTATTGAATTTAAAATATTATTTTCTGTGCGGCCGTTTATCAAAAATTGAGATATGGCCAGTCGTCGGCTTCTGCCCCCATGCCACTAGTGCTGGGGTGTTCGGTGATAAACCTGAGCGCTCTTTTTCCCATGGTTGGGACCTTCGAGGGAGGCGCTCAGCACGACGAACCAGGCAATCGGACTATAATGCTTGAACACTCTCACTTAGCCATAGAACTTTATAATTTTAAATTTCAGCAAAGCCCCTAGTTCGGAAGACCGAGTTCGGGGCACTATCCACGCCTTGGCCGGGG
Organism: Triticum urartu; assembly: GCF_003073215.2. Taxonomy (NCBI): domain Eukaryota; kingdom Viridiplantae; phylum Streptophyta; class Magnoliopsida; order Poales; family Poaceae; genus Triticum; species Triticum urartu. The sequence goes on along the minus strand of NC_053024.1, from coordinate 67,077,853 downwards.
TTATCCAGCTCCTCGCTCGAAGCGGCATAAGCCTTTAGGGACTCGAAAAACCTCTTGAACAGCGACCGGTCTCTCGCCACATCATGACAGTCAGTTTTAGCTTTCTCCAGTGAGGTGCTTAGCCCAGCTCAACCGGGGCACAATCGCAGTGGTTCTCCTAGTGCTACCTTAGCCGATAGAGCGGAACATAAGGCACCAAAACATAGGAGCCGGGCAAACCCAACTATTGACCCAAATCATGATTCGGAGCCGATGCATATAATGCTATAAGTTCGGGGTGCCGCACTTGTGAAAGTGTACGGACTTCTCACGCCATATTGAAGGGTACGGAAGCCCCTGGCGTACTTGCCGTACCACAGCGTACGGGAGCAACATGTTTTTAATGAACATATATAAAAGAGAGTAATGCAGAAAATAGAGAAAAGCTATGCATTGTTTATACAGAGGCTATTTATCAAAGCCGAACGATACAAATAGTGCGGTAAGCAAAAGATATTGGACTATTTAGTATGTCCTGACCAGGGGCAGGCCGCGGAATTAAAATTAAAACAGGTATACTGCTCGTAACAGAGACCACCTGGGAGTTCCATAGTGCGGCATGGCTTGTCTGCCTCCCTGGATCTTGCATCGTTTGTGCGGCAGTCGAATTGCCGAACAGGTCGTCCAAAGTATGGAGTCCTGAAAGTAAGAAAAAATCAAAAAAAGAATCTGGCAGCCCCTGGTACGTTTTAAGCCGTATTTTTGGGCGTGCCGTTATTGTTCCCCTTCCCCTGTGCCCATGGTATTTCAAGGGCGTAGTTATGTACGCGAGGTACTGGTTTCGCTATGTCGCGAGAGCTGGGGTTGGGGCCGCATTGCTATGCTTGCTCAGAGTGTGTCAGGCGGTCCTGCTGTGGGTTACTCCGGGCGCGCTTGGCAGTGTCTGGCTTTTTAATGGCCGGACTGGAGAATTGCCTGAGAAGGCTACTTTGTACCTCCGCTGCGAGAGCCGCCATATGCTCCTCCGTACGGAGGGAGCATTCGGTGTTTCCGTTGACCGTAATTACTCCTCGAGGGCCTGGCATCTTGAGCTTGAGATATGCGTAGTGCGGCACTGCATTGAACTTTGCGAATGCGGTTCATCCAAGCAGGGCGTGATAGCCGCTGCGAAACGGGACTATATTGAAGATTAACTCTTCGCTTCGGAAATTGTCCGGGGATCCGAAGACCACGTCAAGTGTTACTGAGCCTGTACAGTTGGCTTCTACACCTGGTATGATGCCTTTAAAGGTCGTTCTTGTGGGCTTAATCCTTGAGGGATCTATGCCCATTTTCCGCACTGTATCCTGATAAAGCAGGTTCAGGCTACTGTCGCCGTCCATGAGGACTCTTGTGAGGTGAAATCCGTCGATGATTGGGTCGAGAACCAATGCGGCGAAGCCGCCATGACGGATGCTAGTGGGATGGTCCCTTCGATCAAAAGTGATCGGGCAGGAGGACCATGGGTTGAACTTTGGGGCGACTGGCTCCATCGCGTATACGTCCCGTAGCGCACGCTTCCGCTCCCGTTTGGGAATGTGGGTTGCGTATATCATGTTCACCGTCCGCACTTGTGGGGGAAAGCCCTTCTGTCCATTGTTGTTTGGCGGCTTGGGTTCCTCGTCGTCGCTGTGCAGCCCCTTGTCTCTGTTTTCGGCCCTTAACTTGCCTGCCTGCTTGAACACCCAACAATCCCTATTAGTGTGATTGGCTGGCCTTTCGGGGGTGCCATGTATCTGGCACGAGCGATCGAGTATTCAGTCCAAACTGGACGGGCCCTGGGTATTCTTTTTGAATGGCTTTTTCCGCTGACCGGATTTATAGCCTTTGAATCCGGCATCGACTGCCGTGTCTTCATTGCTGTCGCTGTTAACGCGGCGTTTTTGCTTATTCCGACGTGTCCTGCCACTTTTGTCCTTGGTATCCGAATTATCAGGGTTCTTTGATAAGTTGTTACTGCGAGCTAGCCAGCTGTCTTCTCCCGCGCAAAAGCGGGTCATGAGTGTCGTGAGGGCTTCCATGGATTTCGGCTTCTCCTGTCCCAGGTGCCGGGCAAGCCACTCGTCGCGGATGTTATGCTTGAAGGCTGGGCCTCTGCGTCCGGACAGTCGACTATCTGGTTTTTCTTTGTTAGGAACCGTGTCCAGAATTGTCTGGCCGATCCTTCTGGCTGCTGAAGTATGTGGCTTAAGTCATCGGCATCCGGTGGTCGCACGTAAGTGCCCTGGAAGTTGTCGAGGAATGCGGCTTCCAGGTCCTCCCAAGAACCGATTGAGTCTGCTGGCAGGCTGTTAAACCAATGCCGAGCCGGTCCTTTAAGTTTGAGCGGGAGGTATTTGATGGCGTGTAGATCATCGCCGCGTGCCATGTGGATGTGAAGGAGGTAATCCTCGATCCATACCGCCGGGTCTGTTGTGCCATCGTATGATTCGATGTTTACGGGTTTGAAACCCTCTGGGATATTATGATCCATTACTTTGTTCGTGAAGCATAGCGGGTGTGCGGCGCCTCTGTACTGGGCTATATCACGACGCAGATCGGAAGAGCTATGTCTGTTGTGTTCGGCCCGGCCGGATTTGTTGTATCCGGAGTGAAGATCATTGTCACATGCCGTAGGGCGCCTGCGCGATCCGTAGATCGATCTTGTTTTTCTGGCCTTATCCTCCAGTATGTCTCGCAGGTCGGGCACATTTTCCTATGCCTTAGTTGAGCGGCGTCGGGGCATGGCTTGGGTCGAGGGCCGACAGACCTCTCTGTTGCGGCCGCGAGGTGGCCGGTCTGCCATGTCGTGCCCTGGTGATGTAGGTGCTTCCTCCTCTGATCGGGGTAGAGGCCTGCGCTACGGGTAACTCTTGGAGGGGCGTTCGAGTTCATACTCTTCGGCCGCAAGGTCTTCAGTCCATCTGTCAGCTAGCAATTCTTGGACAGCTCTAAGTTGTTGCTGCTTTTTCTTGAGGCTGCTTGCCATGGCTAAAAGCCTGCATTTAAAACGCTCTTGTTCGGCGGGGTCTGATGGTATGATGAATTCATCATCATCGAGGCTAACCTCGTCTTTGGAGGGAGGCGTATAGTTGTCATCCTCGACCTCTCGGTCTGCCACTCTCTCATGAGGGCTGGTTTCTCCATCTTCCTGTGCCGAATTTTGCTGAGGTAGGTGTTCTTCGGCGCTATCCGGGGTAGTATTATCTCCCGTGTCGGAATCACCGTTTTTGCTTTGGTGGGATTTAGAGCGGCGCCGCTGACGCCGGCGCTTTTGCTGTTTCTTGGGGGCGTCATGCCCCACTGTTCCATCGCCATCTCCATCTTTTGGAGTATCCACCATATATATGTCATATGACGAGGTGGCCTTCCAGCGCCCTACAGGTGCTGGTTCTTGTTCGTCTCCTGCATCGTCGTCCATGCCATCGATGTCTTTGGAGTCGAAGTCAAGCGTGTCGGTTAAGTCGTCGACAGTGGCTACAAAGTGGGTGGTGGGTGGGCTTTGAATTTCTTCATCGTTCGTATCCCAACCTTGCTGACCGTAGTCCGGCCAGGGCTCTCCTGATAACGAGAGAGACTTTAGAGAATTCAGGATGTCGCCGAAGGGCGAGTGCTGAAAGATGTCCGCGGCGGTGAACTCCATGATCGGCGCCCAATCGGATTCGATCGGCAGGGGCGCGGGGGGCTCGGAGCTCGGAGAGGAATCCGGCTCCTCAGAGTCACGGGCCGTCCAGAGTGTGGGGCTGGCGTTTGGCTCGATCGCCTTTGAGATTACAGCCCCCGAGGTGACGTCCAACCGCTCACCCTCGATTGGCGCAGCTGGCTCCGAATTAAGGGTCAGAGCCGGTGCGTTTGCAGCCTCCAGGGTACTGTTCGGCAGCAGAGCTAGATCATGCCCCACGAGACAGTGCGGCGCGCTTGGCTGTGGATCGAATCCGTCGAAGATCAAATCTCCGCAGATGTCTGCCATGTAGTTTAGGCTTCCAAACCTGACTTGATGGCCATAGGCGTAGCTTTCGATCTGCTCCAGGTGGCCTGGTGAATTGGCCCGCAGTGCGAAGCCGCCAAAGACGAAGATCTGTCCGGGGAGAAAAATCTCACCCTGGACCGCATCGTTGTTGATGATCAAAGGAGCCATCGGGCCTAAAGGTGACGACACAGAGGAACTCTCAATGAAAGCACCAATATCGGTGTCAAAACCGGCGGATCTTGGGTAGGGGGTCCCAAACTGTGCGTCTAGGCCGGATGGTAACCGGAGACAGGGGACACTTTGTTTTACCCAGGTTCGGGCCCTCTCGATGGAGGTAATACTCTACTCCTGCTTGATTAATATTGATGATATGGGTAGTACAAGAGTAGATCTACCACGAGATCAAGGAGGCTAAACCCTAGAAGCTAGCCTACGGTATGATTGTTGTGTATGGAGTTGATTGCCTACGGACTACAACCCTCCGGTTTATATAGAGACCGGATAGGGTTAGGGTTACACAGAGTCGGTTACAATGGTAGGAGATCTTGAATATCCGCATCGCCAAGCTTGCCTTCCACGCCAAGGAAAGTCCCATCCGGACATGGGACGAAGTCTTCAATCTTGTATCTTCATAGTCCAGGAGTCCGGCTGAAGGTATAGTCCGGCTACCCGAACACCCCCTAATCCAGGACTCCCTCAGTGAGAGAGAGAGGAGAGAAGGACGAGGAAGGAAGAGGCAGGGGCGCAGGTCCTGCTGCAGGTGGTCTCCAACGAGACCGGCCGGCGACGAGGGACTCGAGGAGCTCCTCTCCTTTGGGTTCGAGCGGGGCAGGGAGGAAGAAAACGCATCGGACAGGAGGCGGCGGCTGCGGGATGCCTCGGGCTCCTCTGGTTCGATGTGCAGCAGACGCGGGAGGCGAGACGAGGCTGGATTGGTGGGTGGAGGAAAAATAGGAGAAGGAGATCCCGAGGAGGATCGAGACCGGGTGGCGGCGGCGGGATGGGACTGATGGGACAACTCCCCTAGATTTTAGGGTTGCTCTATTTATATAGTAAGTAGGCTAGGTTTAGGGGTATTCGATCCGTACGATCGTAATCGGGCGGTCGAGAAAAGAGGCTAGGGAGTTCAATGAACAAAACGAAGATGTTTTGTAGATGTTAGGGGATGATCCGGACACGACGGTGATGACTGCTCGGGTCGGGTCCGGGACAATTTTCGGAAGCGCGCGTGAGGGGTCGGTTGGAACTTGTGGGCTGTGCAGAAGGGCTCGAGCTGAGAGAAGAGAAGAGAGAGGGAGGCCCGGCGACTGTTTTCGGAGACCGAAAACGTCCGACGTTAGACCGGCTATAATGCCGCTATAGTTTAACGGTTAGGCTATCAAACGAACTCCGAACGCGATGAAACTTGGCGGGCGGTCTACTGACAACAAAACAACACCACACGCCAACTTTCATCCCATTTCGAGAACATTTCCTGGCCACTTATAAAATAATATTTTGGACATGCCGCGGGCGCGTGCGAGTGTGTCTGGGCTTAGAACGAACAACGGACGAAACTGGGGAACGCGGACAGATGCAAGTTTTGAACATATGATGATGCAATGCACATGATGACATGACAAGATGCAACACGCAAGCAAATGACATGGCAACGACGGCGAATAACTAGAAGACACCTGGCACATCGGTCTCGGGGCGTCACAACACTCCACCACTACGAGAGGATCTCGACCCGAGATCCTAGGGATGGCACCGGAGGGAAAAAGAAGAGGAAGAGAAGAGGCAAAACTAAGTTGCTTCTTCGACAAACGAGTGAGACCAAAGAGCCTTGAAAGGTTAAGCCATTTCGAGAGAAGAATACAACGGAGATGAGCGAAGTTGAAAAAAAACTCCGTTAGAAAAGAGAAACAAGGAAGAACAACTTCGGGAAGCACTCCGATTGAAAGGAAAAGGAATTGAATAAGAACTTGGCAAGATGAGAGGATGCTTGATGAGATCAAATATACTCGCTCCGGAACTATTGAAAGAATGGTACTAGGGGTAAGAACGATTTGAAACGGCACTCCGGTTGAAAAGTGAGGCAAAACTTGATAAGATGAGAGAACTTGAAAAGAGGGCACGATACTCCGGTTAAATGGACAAGCACGAAAAGAACAAGATATTTGACAAAACGAGATGATGAGTGAATATAGCAACAATACAAAGCCTTCGGAATGAAATAAAAGAGTGGAGTGGAATGAACAAAGGGAAACAATATCTTTGAGAGAGCACGCTTACAACAAAAGCTAGAACGGAGTTGTTGGAAAATCAACAATGAAAAGAATAAATTTGGTATGGTCTTATGGAATACATCTCAAGTTATGATGTGACAACCTGCCACTCACTGGAAAAAGAATTGGATTGGTAAGAACAAGGAGACGAGAAAGTTATTTCACCGGGAGGATAGATGAAGAACTTGGATCATATATTATCACCATTTATAGCAACAATCCTTAGGGAAAACTTTAGGTGGAAAATAACCCAAGATAACTCCAACGAAGAGGTTGATGGATTTAAAATATCTCATTCTTGACAACATGTGAATCATGAAAACATGAACTCAAATTATCAAGAATGACATAATACCACCTCCAATAATATGGAAGAAAGAATTGCACTCTGGATAGCAAGATGGAGAATGCTTGAGGTCCTCTGAAAAGAATCTCAATGAAAACTTCGAGAAGGAATTAAATCCTTTATGAACCCTCATGTAGAGCCTCCATGAAGAACTCCGTTAACGAAAGGATAACGAGAAGAAAGAGAAGTTGAAAACACAAGGTGAATCCTTGCAATGATTAGATGGATCTTCGCGATGAAATAAATTGAGAGAGCTTGGAACTCCGGAAAAGAAAAGATGAAACAATTGAAACCAAGAATTTTGATGAGGCTCCGGAATAAGGAATTAATCACTTGGATGAAACAAGAATAAGAATTACATTATGCTTATCCTTCACCAATTAAATTGATGACAATGAACAGATTTGACATATTACTTATTCTCGTAGGAAAGATTAAGAGAGATATAACATAAACTTGGGAAGATCTTCAATGAACCACCGTAAGAATTGAAACAACGAATAAATTGATATGATAAATGAAGGAAGAAGAATCTTGAGCGAACCACCGTAAGAATTAAAAATGAACAAAGAAAAGATAAGGAAGACACCGGGAAGAATTAGTAAATAAACGAAGATGCTTGAGAGAATTTAGATACATGAGAACGAAGAGATCGCGAGCTGGTTAGAGAAAACTTGAATGATGCACCGGTAAGATTGGAGAATGATAACTAACAGCTGAGAATGAATAAACCTGAATTGATGGACTCCGGATAACAAACTGAGAAGGCTCTTGAATTTGCTCCGGATAGTTGAAAAGAATTCTCACAATCCAAAAACAACTATGAGAGGATGGCAACAAGCTAGAATCATGAATCTTGAAGAGAATGGAGCAAGATATGGAGGAAAATTCTTCTTCGGTCTTCAAGTGTTATGAAAGACGATGAGAGACACCACCATGAATTATTGAGACACTCCGGAATGAAGAATGGAAAAGTTGAGCCAACGATGAAAAGAAATTGAAAGATCTTGGAGAAACACATCTGACTGATGAAAAAAATTCATTCTTACGTCAAACTTCGAAAAGAATTTGAGAATAACTCCGGGAAAATAAGAAGAGTCAGGTAACATCCTGGGAAAAGACCTGTGGGTTAGGTCCCACTCAAAAGAAACACCGTAGAACGATTTAAAAGAGAGAATGCACCGGTAAGATTTAAATGGCTAGAGTGAGATAAGAACCTCGAAATAGGTTGAACTGATCTTGAAAGACAAGACGAGCCTTCTGAGATATCTTCAGCACTCCCGAACAAATGAATAGCGAGAAGTGAATTATAATGAGGTGCACTAGTATGAGAAGGTATTTGAAATGAGGAAAAAGGGATATGATCAACACCAAAAGCTTGAATTTAAACCACCGGAGAAGAAAAATGAGTGAAGGGTGACGAACTTGAAGCTTCGTTGGCATCTTCCTGAGAAACAACGGATAAGAACATTGACGTAAAAGAATGGAGAGACTTCACAACATCAAAATGATACTTGAATAAGAAATCTGGTTCCTTGAAGAAAAGGGTGGGAGGGAGGGAAAACAAAGGCAACTTGGAGACGGATGAAAAAAACACCGTTGAGAAGAACTGAAACTTGATCTTGCGGTTGTTGAAATGATCGGATCCACTTGAAGAGAAACACGCCGGTGAAAAGAAATTGGCAAGACAATCTCGACTATCATGAAGGATTGGTATTCACAACGGAGTATGAGAACACCGCTTAGGAAAGGTATGGAATCAACATTTGACTTCGAAGCAACTCGAATACCACAACTCAAAGCAAAACAAAGATTGGCTTGCAGAATAAGCCGGAACAAACATATGATAGAGATTCCATCCGAAGTTTTCGTGGTGGGGCCTACACGGGCTCGATCGTACAGCACCATCATGTACAAGGCAGTGCACATGACATACGAAGCGTCCCCGAGTCGGCATAGCCAAGGACTCTTTAAGACACAACGAGACCACTGTAAAACCGATCGTGAATAGGCGGACCACTAGACGTCGAACCCCAATTTCATATCATACATCTGTCGGAAAGATATCCTAAGAGCTACTTGAATTCCCACTTATAAACTCCTGAAATTTTCCGGTTATGCAATCAGGTGTTGGGGATACAGGGGAAGCATAATATCTCACCCAAACTAGAAAATCCTACATCCAGCTGTATCCATCCTTCAACACATAACCAAGAAAACTTCGGAAACCATCTACCTCAACCTTCGGAAAGCATCCGTTATACAAGTTATGGCGATACTCCCGAACTCCCGCCTCAGTACTGGGTGGCGTCGAGGTTATCTCACCAACGAACTGCATAAAAGAGATTTTCGATGTCGGCGAACATATCTCAAGTATTCCAGAATTGCAACGATAAAATTATGATGACAACACCTTAGAGCTCAACTCCCCGGGACACTTCCACTAAACCCCTGACAGGAGGCACCAAGTCAATGTTCTCATCATAAGCCATCGGAACGATTCCAAGATACTCGCGTGATCCTAAAAAAAATTAGTGAAATTTGAGAAGAGAAGAGTTAAAACTCTACGTCAGGATGTCTTACCAGAGCGATGAGGAGACTGGGAAGTAAAAAGAATTCCTAAACTCTCCGATATATAATTCCTAAAGACTCAAAACATTTTTCTAGACACAACTCGGCTGCTAAAACGATCAAGCAATGGGGCTCCTAAGGTCGGGGAAGGCTCTGATTACCAACTTGTAACGCCCTCGATGCGGCTATAGCTCCCACGTGTCGAGGCACGACTTAGAGACATAACCGCATTGAAAGCAATGTCGCAAGTCAGGCAATCATTACAACATCCCATGTAATATATAATAAAAGGGGAAGATACATAGTTGGCTTACACTCGCCACGTCACATCAAAGTACATAAATAACATCCATCATACAAACACCCATGGCCCGACTACGGCGCCAAAATAGAAGCAAAACCCAACATGCGACAAGGCCCCGAATCAAACCCCAACTAGGCACCACTACTGATCATCGGGAAAGGAAACATAATAACGCTGAGATTCCTCGTCGAACTCCCACTTGAGCTCGTACTCGTCACCTGGAGCGAAATCACCTGGACCTGCATCTGGAATTATAGTATCTGTGAGCCACAGGGACTCAGCAATCTCGCACCCTCGCGATCAAGACTATTTAAGCTTATAGGAAGGGTAAGGCAACTATATGTGGAGCTGCAGCAAGCGACTAGCATATATGGTGGCTAACTTATTCGCAAAAGAGAGCGAGAAGAGGAGGCAAGGCGCGAGCGAGAATCTAGAGGAACAACCTGCGCAAGCATAACTCCAACACCGTGTCCACTTCCCGGACTCCGCCGAGAAGAGGCCATCACGGTAACACACTCAGTTGATTCATTTTAATTAGTTAGGGTTCAAGTTATCTACAACCGGACATTAACAAATTCCCATCTGCCCATAACCGCGGGCACGGCTTTTGAAAGTTCAATCCCTGCAGGGGAGTCCCAACTTAGCCCATGACAAGCTCTCATGGTCAACGAAGGAATAGACCTCCACCCGAGACACACCGATCAGACTCGCCAACCCGGTACAACAAGACAATTCGACAGGTTAAAACAAGACCAGCAACACCGCCCGAATGTGCCGACAAATCCCGATAGGAGCTGCACATATCTCTTTCTCGGGGCACACTCAGATGAGACATCCTATGAGTAAAACCAACCCTCAAGTTGCCCCGAGGTGGCCCCGCAGTCTACTCGGTCGGACCAACACTAAGAGGAGCACTCGCCCGGGGGGTAAAATAAGATGACCCTTGAGTCTGCAGAACCCAAGGGAAAGAAAAAGGCTAGGTGGTGAATGGTAAAACCAATGTTGGGCATTGCTGGACAAGCTTTAATCAAGGCGAAATATCAAGGGGTTCCCATTATAACCCAACCGCGTAAGGAACGCAAAAATCCGGGAACATAACACCGATATGACGGAAACTAGGGCGGCAAGAGTGGAACAAAACACTAGGCGAGAGGCCGAGCCTTCCACCCTTCACCAAGTATATGGATGCATTAAGATAACATGGCAATATAATGATATCCCAACAAGTAAATAAAAGGTGTTCCTACAAGGAACGGCCTCCAATCTTCACCTGCAACTAGCAACGCTATAAGAGGGGTTGAGCAAAGCGGTAACATAGCCAATCAACGGTTTGCTAGGACATGGTGGGTTAGAGTTTCAACATGGAAACTAGGAGGCTGTCAAGCAAAAGGTAGGCATCGTAGCATTGGCATAGTAAAGAGCGAGCAAGCTAGCATAGCAAAGATAGTAGTGATTTCGAGGGTGTGATCATCTTGCCTGCACAGTTGTCAGAGTTGACTGGATCCTCACAAGCAAACTCAACGGGCTCCTCGGTAGAGAACTCGTCTCCTGGCTCTACCCAAACAAGACAAACAAGCAACAAGGATACAATCAACCACGTGCAAGACCAAGCAATATGATGAAATGAAGATATGCTATGCGGGATGCGATGCGGGATGCAAAATGCAAGATATGACAGGAAATGCATGAACCTGGCCTTAAAGGAATTCCAAGGGTGCCACTGGAAAGATGAGATGAAATCGCTTGAAAACGATATAAAGAACGCCGGAATCGGAGTTACGGTTTGGAAATGGCAAGCGTTTCAAAATTGACACCGGTCTGCGATTTACAGCAAGTAGGCATCTGAATGCAATGAAATGAACATGCTACAGCCAACAAACATGACAACAAAATACATGGCATGGATGCACACAAGATGCTTAACAAAAAACTAGCACTGAGCCACGCCCAATTCATCCATTAAGAGGTTCAAACAAGCATGGCAAAAACGCAAATGCAAAACAGATTCCAGACTTTGTGAAATTAACACTTGTCTGAAATTTCAGATCACGAAGCCCTCTTCGGAGCAGCAAAACAACATGATACATGACCTGATTAAGACAAGTAAGAGCATGGCATGGACATACTCAACAAGCTTAACAAAAGTCCCAAAGTGACCTGGGGCCAAAAGGGTTCACAAAATATACTAACGGGCACATGAACATAGCTAAAACACAATCAGTTTTCAGACTTAGTGAAAACTGAGACATGCTGAAATATAACTCACGAAGGCATGTAAACGAGCTCGATGCACTCACTACGGTACAAGTCATGGCAATGCAAGTGTAACGCCCCGAGACCGATGTGCCAGGTGTCTGCAGTTATTCGCTGTTGTTGCCGTTGTCATTGCTTGCGTGTCATGCATTGCATATCATGTCATCATGTGCATTTCATTTGCATACGTGTTCGTCTCATGCATCCGAGCATTTTCCCCGTTGTCCGTTTTGCAATCCGGCGCTTCGTTCTCCTCCGGTGGTCATTTCTACCTTTCTTTCTTGTGTGGGGATTAAACATTTCCGGATTGGACCGAGACTTGCCAAGCGGCCTTGGTTTACTACCGGTAGACCGCCTGTCAAGTTTCGTACCATTTGGACTTCGTTTGATACTCCAACGGTTAACCGAGGGACCGAGAAGGCCTCGTGTGTGTTGCAGCCCAACACCCTTCCATTTTGGCCCAAAACCCACCTAACTCCGTTCCATCATCTCGGTCGTTCGATCATGATCGCGTGGCCGAAAACCGCACCTCATTTGGAGCTTCCTAGCTCCCTCTACCTATAAAAGAGCACCCTCCCCGAAATTTCGGATCATTTCGCGGATGAAACCCTAACTTCAGCCTCCCCGCGCCGCCGGACACTTCTCCCCCGCAGCCCGGACATGTCCGCCGCTGCTTTCGTCCAATCCACGCGTCGTTGTGCCCACTTCCCCGCCGCGCGGACCCGCCATGCCCGGATCCGGCCCGCGGCGGGCCGAACCGGCCCTGCTCCGCCGCCGCGCAGCCCGTACGCTGCCTTCACCATCGCGTCGCGCCGCCGCCGTGGAACTCCAGCGAGGCTTCGCCGGATCCCTGCCCGGAGTCTTCTCTGCCACCCGGTGCGCCGTCGCCGCCATGGATCGGGAACCAGATCCCCGCTCGATGCCGTTGACCCTCCGCGTGGGCCTCGCCTCCGGCCCAGTGCAGCGCGCCAAGGCCCAGCAACGTCGGCCTCGCCTCCTGCCGCGGGCGCCAAGGCCCAGCGCCGCCTCGGCCTACCCTCTCTCCGCGCGCCAGCGTGCCCCCTGCCAGGCCGCTCCTGCTACCGGGCCAGGCCCATGGGTGAGCCACCCACATCCCAGCGCCCCTTCTCCCCTGTGCCTGTTGGGCTGCCCAGTTTCGGCCCGATGCATGTTTTTTTTCCTGTTGCGATTTTCCTATTTATCCAGAGATTGCCAGTTTTGCAGAATAGTCCCCCTAGTTCATGCATTTAATAACTCACTAACCGTGCATCGGATTAAAATGATTTATATATTAAACTTGCTCAGAATTTTGTGTAGATTAATACTATCCAACTTTCACCTATGTTTAAAATGTTTAAAATGTTGTTTGCATTAATTTGCTCCTATGCCATGTTAAAATGATTTAATTCATAACTAAATAACCGTAACTCCGAATTTAATAAACTTTATATGTAAATGGGGTAGAATTTTGCCTAGTTTAACATGGTGGCATCATCTTGCATGTTTAACAACTCTAAAATATTGTTTAGGGCAGAACAGTACCAAACCTAATTTATGCTCATGAGGAGTTTCCGGAATTGTTGTTCGTTGCTGCCGGCCTCATTTAACCTTGACTAGATAGGTAGTTTTCATTTGCTTCACCTCTTGCCATGTTAATCAACATTTAATATTGTTGGGGCACATAAACGAGAGAGAACTAAATAATTGATGTGGTGCTCCGTCAATATGAAACTCGTTGCATATTGAGCTTCCACTTAATTTGTAGTTTTTCTTGTGCACTTGCCATGCCATGCATACTTAAACCGGACATGCATCATACTTGATTGTGCATCATGCCATGTTCATGTCGTGGTTGTTTACTATGTTGTGTGCTTCTTTTCCGGTGGTTGCTTCTTCGGGTTGGTTCCGATAACGTCGAGGTTGTGAGGATCCGTTCATCTACGTTCCGTTTGTCTTCTTCATGGACTCGTTCTTCTTCCTTGCGGGATTTCAGGCAAGATGATCATACCCTCGAAATCACTACTATCTTTGCTATGCTAGTTTGCTCGCTCTTTTGCTTTGCCCATGCTACGATGCCTACCATTTGCTTGTCAGCCTCCCAATTGCATGATTGAACCTTTAACCCACCTTGTCCTAGCAAACCGTTGATTGGCTATGTTACCGCTTTGCTCAGCCCCTCTTATAGCGTTGCTAGTTGCTGGTGAAGATTGGAGGCCGTTCCTTGTTGGAATATTTATTTACTTGTTGGGATATCACAATATATCTTATTTAATTAATGCATCTATATACTTGGTAAAGGGTGGAAGGCTCGGCCTTATGCCTGGTGTTTTGTTCCACTCTTGCCGCCCTAGTTTCCGTCATATCGGTGTTATGTTCCCGGATTTTGCGTTCCTCACGCGGTTGGGCTATAATGGGAACCCCTTGACAGTTCGCCTTAAGTAAAGCTTTTCCAGCAATGCCCAACATTGGTTTTACCATTCGCCGCCTAGCCTTTTCTTTTCCCTTGGGGGTCGCGCGCCCAAGGGTCATCATTATTTTAACCCCCCCCCCGGGCCAGTGCTTCTCTGAGTGTTGGTCCGAACTGAGCTGCCTGCGGGGCCACCTCAGGGAAACTTGAGGGTTGGTTTTACTCGTAGCTAGTCTCATCTGAGTGTGCCCTGAGAGAGAGATATGTGCAGCTCCTATCGGGATTTGTTGACACATTCGGGCGGTGTTGCTGGTTTAGTTTTACCCTGTCGAAATGTCTTGTTGTACCGGGATACGGAGTCTGATCGGAATGTCTCGGGTGGAGGTCTATTCCTTCGTTGACCGTGAGAGCTTGTGATGGGCTAAGTTGGGACACCCTGCAGGGATTTGAACTTTCGAAAGCCGTGCCCGCGGTTATGGGCAGATGGGAATTTGTTAACGTCCGGTTGTAGAAAACCTGAACTTGACCTTAATTAAAATGAATCAACCGCGTGTGTAACCGTGATGGTCTCTTTCCGGCGGAGTCCGGGAAGTGAACACGGTTGTTGGAGTTATGCTTGACGTAGGTAGTCTAGGATCACTTCTTGATCATACTTTTATCGACCATACTTTGCCTTCTCTTCTCGCTCTCATTTGCGTATGTTAGCCACCATATATGCTAGTCGCTTGCTGCAGCTCCACCTCATACCTTTCCTTAACCATAAGCTTAAATAGTCTTGATCGTGAGGGTGCGAGATTGCTGAGTCCCTGTGGCTCACAGATACTCCCAAAACCAGCTTGCAGGTGCCGATGAGTCCGTGCAGATGACGCAACCAAGCTCAGGAGGAGCTCGATGAAGATCTTCTCCTTTGTGTTGTTTCGTTCTAGTTGATCGGTAGTGGTGCCCAGTTGGGGTCGATCGGGGGCCTTTGTCGCATTTGGGGTTCTTCTTTTATTTTGGTTCCGTAGTCGGACCATGTGGGTATTCGATTGATGTAATGTTATACATGTAATTGTGTGAAGTGGCGATTGTAAGCCAACAATGTTTCTCTTTCCCTTATTGTATTACATGGGTTGTGTGAAGATTACCTCACTTGCGACATATGCCTTCAATGCGATTATGTCTCTAAGTCGTGCCTCGACATGTGGGAGCTATAGTCGCATCGAGGGTGTTACAAGTTGGTAATCAGAGCCTTCCCCGGCCTTAGGAGCCCCCATTGCTTGATCGTTTTTAGCAGCCGAGTTGTGTCTAGAAAAATGTTTTGAGTCATTTAGGAATTATATATCAGAGAACTTAGGAATTCTTTTTACTTCCCAGTCTCCTCATCGCTCTGGTAAGGCATCCTGACGTAGAGTTTTGTCTCTTCTCTTCTCAAATTTCACTAAAATTTTTTTTAGGTTCACGCGTGTATCTTGGAATCGTTCTGATGGTTTTATGATGAGAACATTGTCTTGGTGCCTCCTGTCAGGGGTTTTGTGGAAGTGTCCCGGGGAGTTGAGCTCTGAGGTGTTGTCGTCATAATTTTATCGTTGTAGTTCTGGAATACCTGAGTTTAGTACGCCGACATCGAAAATCTCTTTTATGCAGTTCGTTGGTGAGATAACCTCGACGCCACCCAGTACTGGGGCGGGAGTTCGGGAGTATCGCCACAACTTGTATAACAGATGCTTTTCGAAGGTTGAGGTAGATGATTTCCGAAGGTTTCTTGGTTATGTGTTGAAGGATGGATACAGCTGGATGTAGGATTTGCTAGTTTGGGTGAGATATTATGCTTCCCCTGTATCCCCAACACCTGATTGCATAACCGGAAAATTTTGGGAGTTTCATAGGTGGGAATTCAAGTAGCTCTTAGGATTTCTTTCCGATAGATCTATGATATGACATTGGGGTTCGACGTCTAGTGGTCCGCCTATTCACGGTCGGTTTTACAGTGGTCTCGTTGTGTCTTAAAGAGTCCTTGGCTATGCCGACTCGGGGACGCTTCGTATGTCATGTGCACTGCCTTGTACATGATGGTGCTGTACGATCGAGCCCGTGTAGGCCCCACCACGAAAACTTCGGACGAAATCTCTATCATATGTTTGTTCTGGCTTATTTTGCAAGCCAATCCTTGTTTTGTTTTGAGTTGTGGTATTCGAGTTGCTTCGAAGTCAAATGTTGATTCCATACCTTTTTGAAATGGTGTTCTCATACTCCTATGTGAATACTAATCCTTCTTGGTCATCGAGATTGTCATCTAAAATTCTTTTCAACCGGCGTGTTTTCTCTTCAAGTGGATACAATCATTTCAACAACCGCAAGATCAATTATCACTTCTTCTCAACGGTGTTCGTTTCATCCATTCCAAATTGTCTTTGTTTTTCCCACCCTCCCTCCCTTTGTTTTCTCCAAGGATTAAGATTTCTTGATCAAGTATCCTTTTTTTTTTGTGAAGTCTCTTCATTCTTTTTATATCAATATTCTTATCCGGTGATTCTCATGAAGATACTAACGGAGCCTCAAGTTCATCATTGTTCGTTCTCTTTCTTCTCCGGTGGTTTCAAGTCAAGTGTTGTTCATCTTACCCTTTTCTCATTTCAATACCTCCTCCGGCCGGTGCAATTCTTAATCATTCACTTCTCGCTATTCAATTGTTCTGGAGTGCTCAAGTTATTTCGAAGATTCGCGTATCCACTCTTCTTTCATTCAAGCTATTTCGAGTCTGTTATCTCATTCAAGTCATTTAATTCAACCGGTGCAATATCTTTCAAGTAATCATTCCAACAGTGTTTATTTTGAGTGGGCCCTAACCCACAGGTCTTTTCCCAGGATCTTACCTGACTCTTCTTATTTTCCCGAAGCTATCCTAAATGCCTTTTAAAGTTTGACGTAAGAATGATTTATCTTCAGTCAAATGCATTTCCCCAAGATCGGTTAAATTCTTTTCATCGTTGGCTCAACTTTTCCATTCTTTATTCCGGAGTGTCTAAATAATTCACGATGGTGTTTCTCGTTGTAATTTGAAGACCGAAGAAGAGTTTCTCCTTAATCTTGCTCTTTTCTCTTCAAGATTCGTGGTTCTAGTTCGAGGCCATCCTCTCATAATTGTTCTGATTGTGGGAATTCTTTTCACCCATCTGGAGTAATTCAAGAGTCTTCTCAGTTTGATTATCCGGAGTTTGTAAAAATAAGATTTATTCATTCTCAGCTTTTAGCTCTCGTTCTCCAATTTTACCGGTGCTTTGTTCAAGTGATCTTTAATTAGCTCGTGATCTATTCGTTCTCATGGATCTAAATTCTCTCAAGCATCTTTGTTTATTTTCTAATTCTTCCCGATGTTTCTTTATCTTTACTTCGTTCATTTAAATTCTTACGGTGGTTCATTCAGGAGCTCTCGTCATTCGTTATCATATCAATGCATTCTTTTGTTCTTCCAAATCCTACCTTTGGTCCATTGAGTTTATACTATATCTATCTTAATCCTTTTCAAAGAGAATAAGTAATATGTGGAAGCCGTTGTTTGTCATCAATTTAATTGGTGAAGGATATGCATAATATAATTCTTATTCTTGTTTCATCGAGTTTATTTAATTCCTGTTTTCCGGAGCGGTTCATCATACTTATTCTTGGTTTCAAGTGCTCTTCTTTCTTTCCCGGAGTGCCAAGTTCTCTCAATCATTTGCCACGGAGATCTCTATCTAAATCATTGCAAGGCTTAAATCTTATTCTTTTCATCATTCAATTAGTTTGGATCATTCTTTTGTTTATCGGAGTTCATCATGAAGATTCTACATGATGGTTCATCAAGGATTTAACTCTTTATCGAGGTGTTCATCGAGATTCTTTTCTAAGAAGCTCAAGCTTTCTTCATATTGTAATCCGGAGTGCAATTCCTGCCTTCATATCATTGAAGGTGGTATTATGTTATTCTTGATAATGTTCCCTTCGTGTTTCATGATTCACATGTTATCATGAATGAGATATTGTAAATCCATCAACCTCTTCGTTGGAGTTATCTTGGGTTATATTTCACCTAAAGCCTTCCCTATGGCTTGTTGCTATCTATGTTGGTTATAAATGACCCAAGTTATTCATCTATCCTCCCGGTGAATTAAGCTTCTCATCTCCTTGTTGTTATCTATCTAATATATCGTTTCTGTTAGTGGCAGAATTTCACTTCATAGTTTTGAGATGTTTTCCATAAGCCCACTACAAACTTATTCTTTTCGTTGTTGGTTTTCCAACAACTCCGTTCCAGCTTTTGTTGTAAGCGTGCTCCCTCGAGTTATGTTTCCCTTCGTTCATCCCATTCCATTCTTACTTTTGTTCCGGAGGCATTGTGATGTTGCTCTCTTCGACCCATCATCTTTTTTTGTCTAGTTCATGTTGAATTCTTTCCATTTACAGTCGGAGTGCTGCCCAAATTACATCATTCTTATTCCTTCCCTATTTTGTTTTAACCGGAGTCTCACCCAAGTGCTTTCATCTTGCCAACTTCATATTCTTACCTTCCATTTCCAACCGGAGTGTTGTCGTAATTGATCCTTATCGTTCCTTGTACATCTCGTTTCAACCGGAGTGCTTGCTTATACTTCTTGTCCATTGCAATCCCTTTTCTTACGTATTTCAAACTACAAGGTTCTAGTAATGTTCCTTGTTTCTCTTTTCTAACGGAGTGCTCTCCAATTCGTTCAACTCTGTTGTGTTCTTTCTTTTTTTCAATTTGTTCAAACTCTCAAGGTTCGTGGTTTCACTCGTTTGCCAAAGAAGCAACTTAGTTTTACCTCTTCTCTTTCCTTTCTGTTGTCCCTCCGGTGCCATTCTAGATCTCGGGACGAGATCCTCTCGTAGTGGTGGAGTGTTGTAACGCCCTGAGACCGATGTGCCAGGTGTCGTGCAGTTATTCGCTATTGTTGCGTTGTCATTGCTTGCGTGTCATGCATCTCATATCATGTCATCATGTGCATTGCATTTGCATACGTGTTCGTCTCATGCATCCGAGCATTTTCCCCGTTGTCCGTTTTGCAATCCGGCGCTTCGTTCTCCTCCGGTGGTCATTTCTACCTTTCTTTCTTGTGTGGGGATTAAACATTTCCGGATTGGACCGAGACTTGTCATGCGGCCTTGGTTTACTACCGATAGACCGCCTGTCAAGTTTCGTACCATTTGGACTTCGTTTGATACTCCAACGGTTAACCGAGGGACCGAGAAGGCCTCGTGTGTGTTGCCGCCCAACACCCTTCCATTTTGGCCCAAAACCCACCTAACTCTGTTCCATCATCTCGGTCGTTCGATCACGATCGCGTGGCCGAAAACCGCACCTCATTTGGAGCTTCCTAGCTCCCTCTACCTATAAAAGAGCACCCTCCCCGAAATTTCGGATCATTTCGCGGATGAAACCCTAACTTCAGCCTCTCCGCGCCGCCGGACACTTCTCCCCCGCAGCCCGGACATGTCCGCCGCCGCTTTCGTCCAATCCGGAGCCGACACGCGTCGTTGTGCCCACTTCCCCGCCGCGCGGACCCGCCATGACCGGATCCGGCCCGAGCCGGGCCGAACCGGCCCTGCTCCGCCGCCGCGCAGCCCGTACGCTGCCTTCACCATCGCGTCGCGCCGCCGCAGTGGAACTCCGGCGAGGCTTCGCCGGATCCCTGCCCGGAGTCTTCTCTGCCACCCGGTGCGCCGTCGCCGCCATGGATCGGGAACCAGATCCCCGCTCGACGCCGTTGACCCTCCGCGTGGGCCTCGCCTCCGGCCCAGTGCAGCGCGCCAAGGCCCAGCAACGTCGGCCTCGCCTCCTGCCGCGGGCGCCAAGGCCCAGCGCCGCCTCGGCCTACCCTCTCTCCGCGCGCCAGCGTGCCCCCTGCCAGGCCGCTCCTGCTACCGGGCCAAGCCCATGGGTGAGCCACCCACACCCCAGCGCCCCTTCTCCCCTGTGCCTGTTGGGCTGCCCAGTTTTGGCCCGATGCATGTTTTTTTTTCTGTTGCGATTTTCCTATTTATCCAGAGATTGCCAGTTTTGCAGAATAGTCCCCCTAGTTCATGCATTTAATAACTCACTAACCGTGCATCGATTAAAATGATTTATATATGAAACTTGCTCAGAATTTTGTGTAGATTAATACTATCCAACTTTCACCTATGTTTAAAATGTTTAAAATGTTGTTTGCATTAATTTGCTCCTATGCCATGTTAAAATGATTTAATTCATAACTAAATAACCGTAACTCCGAATTTAATAAACTTTATATGTAAATGGGGTAGAATTTTGCCTAGTTTAACATGGTGGCATCATCTTGCATGTTTAACAACTCTAAAATATTGTTTAGGGCAGAACAGTACCAAACCTAATTTATGCTCATGAGGAGTTTCCGGAATTGTTGTTCGTTGCTTCCGGCCTCATTTAACCTTGACTAGATAGGTAGTTTTCATTTGCTTCACCTCTTGCCATGTTAATCAACATTTAATATTGTTGGGGTACATAAACGAGAGAGAACTAAATAATTGATGTGGTGCTCCGTCAATATGCAACTCGTTGCATATTGAGCTTCCACTTAATTTGTAGTTTTGCTTGTGCACTTGCCATGCCATGCATACTTAAACCGGACATGCATCATACTTGATTGTGCATCATGCCATGTTCATGTCGTGGTTGTTTACTATGTTGTGTGCTTCTTTTCCGGTGGTTGCTTCTTCGGGTTGGTTCCGATAACGTCGAGGTTGTGAGGATCCGTTCGTCTACGTTTCGTTTGTCTTCTTCATGGACTCGTTCTTCTTCCTTGCGGGATTTCAGGCAAGATGATCATACCCTCGAAATCACTACTATCTTTGCTATGCTAGTTTGCTCGCTCTTTTGCTTTGCCCATGCTACGATGCCTACCATTTGCTTGTCAGCCTCCCAATTGCATGATTGAACCTTTAACCCACCTTGTCCTAGCAAACCGTTGATTGGCTATGTTACCGCTTTGCTCAGCCCCTCTTATAGCGTTGCTAGTTGCTGGTGAAGATTGGAGGCCGTTCCTTGTTGGAATATTTATTTACTTGTTGGGATATCACAATATATCTTATTTAATTAATGCATCTATATACTTGGTAAAGGGTGGAAGGCTCGGCCTTATGCCTGGTGTTTTGTTCCACTCTTGCCGCCCTAGTTTCCGTCATATCGGTGTTATGTTCCCGGATTTTGCGTTCCTCACGCGGTTGGGCTATAATGGGAACCCCTTGACAGTTCGCCTTAAGTAAAGCTTTTCCAGCAATGCCCAACATTGGTTTTACCATTCGCCGCCTAGCCTTTTCTTTTCCCTTGGGGGTCGCGCGCCCAAGGGTCATCATTATTTTAACCCCCCCCCCCGGGCCAGTGCTTCTCTGAGTGTTGGTCCGAACTGAGCTGCCTGCGGGGCCACCTCAGGGAAACTTGAGGGTTGGTTTTACTCGTAGCTAGTCTCATCTGAGTGTGCCCTGAGAGAGAGATATGTGCAGCTCCTATCGGGATTTGTTGACACATTCGGGCGGTGTTGCTGGTTTAGTTTTACCCTGTCGAAATGTCTTGTTGTACCGGGATACGGAGTCTGATCGGAATGTCTCGGGTGGAGGTCTATTCCTTCGTTGACCGTGAGAGCTTGTGATGGGCTAAGTTGGGACACCCTGCAGGGATTTGAACTTTCGAAAGCCGTGCCCGCGGTTATGGGCAGATGGGAATTTGTTAACGTCCGGTTGTAGAAAACCTGAACTTGACCTTAATTAAAATGAATCAACCGCGTGTGTAACCGTGATGGTCTCTTTCCGGCGGAGTCCGGGAAGTGAACACGGTTGTTGGAGTTATGCTTGACGTAGGTAGTCTAGGATCACTTCTTGATCATACTTTTATCGACCATACTTTGCCTTCTCTTCTCGCTCTCATTTGCGTATGTTAGCCACCATATATGCTAGTCGCTTGCTGCAGCTCCACCTCATACCTTTCCTTAACCATAAGCTTAAATAGTCTTGATCGTGAGGGTGCGAGATTGCTGAGTCCCTGTGGCTCACAGATACTCCCAAAACCAGCTTGCAGGTGCCGATGAGTCCGTGCAGATGACGCAACCAAGCTCAGGAGGAGCTCGATGAAGATCTTCTCCTTTGTGTTGTTTCGTTCTAGTTGATCGGTAGTGGTGCCCAGTTGGGGTCGATCGGGGGCCTTTGTCGCATTTGGGGTTCTTCTTTTATTTTGGTTCCGTAGTCGGACCATGTGGGTATTCGATTGATGTAATGTTATACATGTAATTATGTGAAGTGGCGATTGTAAGCCAACTATGTTTCTCTTTCCCTTATTGTATTACATGGGTTGTGTGAAGATTACCTCACTTGCGACATATGCCTTCAATGCGATTATGTCTCTAAGTCGTGCCTCGACACGTGGGAGCTATAGTCGCATCGAGGGTGTTACAAACACTCAGAGGAGCACTGGCCCGGGGGGGGGGGGGTAAAATAACGATGACCCTCAGGAGCGCGACTCCCAAGGGAAAATAAAAGGCTAGGTGGCAAATGGTAAAACCAATGTTGGGCATTGCTGGAGGAGTTTTATTCAAGGCGAACTGTCAAGGGGTTCCCATAATAGCCCAACCGCGTAAGGAACGCAAAATCCGGGAACATAACACCGATATGACGGAAACTAGGGCGGCAAGAGTGGAACAAAACACCAGGCATAAGGCCGAGCCTTCCATCCTTTACCAAGTATATAGATGCATTAATTAAATAAGATATATTGTGATATCCCAACAAGTAAACATGTTCCAACAAGGAACAAACTTCAATCTTCACCTGCAACTAACAACGCTATAAGAGGGGCTGAGCAAAGCAGTAACATAGCCAAACAACGGTTTGCTAGGACAAGGTGGGTTAGAGGCTTGGTTCAACAATATGGGAGGCATGATAAGCAAGTGAGGTATCGCAGCATAGGCATAGCAAAAGAGAGAGCAACTAGCAAGCAAATATAGAAGTGATTTCGAGGGTATGGTCATCTTGCCTGAAATCCCGCAAGGAAGAAGAACGAGTCCATGAAGAAGACAAACGGACGTAGTCGAACGGTTCCTCACAAACGCGACGTTATCGGAAGCAACCCGAAGAAGCAAACACCGAAAAAGAGCAAACAACATAGTAAACAACCACCACATAATCATGGCATGATGCGCAAACAAGTATGATGCATGTCCGGTTTAATGAAGCATGGCATGGCAAAGTGCACAAACAACCCTACAAATTAAGTGGAGCTCAATATGCAACTCCGTTGCATATTGATGAAACACCACATTCAAGTTATTTAGTTCGATCTCGTTTATGTACCCAAAAATATTAAATGTTGTTAAACAATGGCAAGAGGGGAAGCATGATGAAACTATCTATCTAGGCAAGTTTAAATGAGGCCGGAAGAACAAAACAACAAGTCCGGAAAAATCCTCATGAGCATATTATAGATTTGGTACTATTCTGCCCTAAACAATATTTTAGAGTTGTTAAACATGCAAAGTAAAGCCACCATTTTAAACTAGGCATTTTTCCACCCCATTTACATATAAGTTTATTAAATTCGGAGTTACGGTTATTTAGTTATGAATTAAAACATTTTAGCATGGCATAGGAGCAAATTAAAGCAAACATCACTTTAAGCATTTTAAACATGGATGGAAAAGACATATTACGAAACTAGATAAAAAACTAAGCATATTTCATATATAAATTGTTTTAATATGATGCATCGTTTGTGAGTTATTATATGCATGTTGGCTAAGGGGTTTTCTGTAAAACTGACATCTCTGGATAAATAGGAAAAACCCCAGAACTGAAAAAAACCGACCATGGGCTGAAACTGGCCGGCCCATGGTGCAAGGTGGGGCGCTGGATCTGGGCTTCTCACCAGAGGGATTGGGGCGCTGCTGGGCAGCGGCCTGGCACGCTGTAGGAGCGGTCAACGCGAGGCAGGGGAGTGGGGATCGAACGGACTGCTCGTTCTCTGGCTTGGGCTCGGTGCAGAAGGAAGCAGAGATCACGGGGTTGAACATGGTGAAGCAGGGACGTCGAAGGCTGACGGCGGCGCGGCTGCAGAAACCTGGGACGGTGGCCGGCGGGAGGCAGCGAGGTTGGCCGGATCCGAACAGATCCGAGCGGGGCAGATCCATTCCCGGCGGTGGGAGGCGACTCCGGTGCAGTGGAGCTCCAACGGCGCGGGTGCGAAGCTTCAGGAAATCCTGGCATCGTTCCTGTGAGGGAGAGCAAGAGGAGCTCGAGCCTCACGTGCGGGAGCAGAGGGGCCGAGGCGCCATGTCAGGGGAACGGCAACAGTGGCAGGGGAGCTTGGCAGCATCCATGGCTGGCGGCGTTGTATGGTTCCTGCAGGGACACTGTAGAGAGAGAGGGAGAACATGGTGAGAGAGAGAGAGGAGAGAAGGACGAGGAAGGAAGAGGCAAGGGCGCAGGTCCTGCTGCAGGTGGTCTCCGACGAGACCGGTCGGCGACGAGGGACTCGAGGAGCTCCTCTCCTTTGGGTTCGAGCGGGGCAGGGAGGAAGAAAACGCATCGGACAGGAGGCGGCGGCTGCGGGATGCCTCGGGCTCCTCTGGTTCGATGCGCAGCAGACGCGGGAGGCGAGACGAGGCTGGATTGGTGGGTGGAGGAAAAAGAGGAGTAGGAGATCCTGAGGAGGATCGAGACCGGGTGGCGGCGGCGGGATGGGACTGATGGGACAACTCCCCTAGATTTTAGGGTTGCTTTATTTATATAGTAAGTAGGCTAGGTTTAGGGGTATTTGATCCGTACGATTGTAATTGGGCGGTCGAGAAAAGAGGCTAGGGAGTTCAATGAACACAACGAAGATGTTTTGTAGATGTTAGGGGATGATCCGGACACGACGGTGACGACTGCTCGGGTCGGGTCGGGGACAATTTTCGGACGCACGCGTGAGGGGTCGGTTGGAACTTGTGGGCTGTGCAGAAGGGCTCGAGCTGAGAGAAGAGAAGAGAGAGGGAGGCCCGGCGAATGTTTCCGGAGACCGAAAACGTCCGACGTTAGACCGACTATAATGCCGCTATAGTTTAACGGTTAGGCTATCAAACGAACTCCGAACGCGATGAAACTTGGCGGGCGGTCTACTGACAACAAAACAACACCACACTCCAACTTTCATCCCATTTCGAGAACATTTCCCGGCCACTTATAAAGTAATATTTCGGACATGTCGCGGGCGCGTGCAAGTGTGTCCGGGCTCAGAACGAACAACAGACGAAACTGGGGAACCCGGACGGATGCAAGTTTTGAAAACATGATGATGCAATGCACATGATGACATGACAAGATGCAACACACAAGCAAATGACATGGCAACGATGGCGAATTACTGGAAGACACCTGGCACATCTGTCTCGGGGCGTCACAATAGACATTACATGCAATCAAATATAAGTGATATGATATGGCCATCATCATCTTGTGCCTTTGATCTCCATCTCCAAAGCACCGTCATGATCTCCATCATCACCGGCATGACATCATGATCTCCATCATCTTGATCTCTATCAACGTGTCGTCACATGGTCGTCTCGCCAACTATTGCTTTTGCAACTATTGCTATCGCATAGCGATAAAGTAAATCAATTGTATGGCGCTTGCATCTTATGCAATAAAGAGACAACCATAAGGCTTCTGCCAGTTGTCAATAACTTTAACAAAACATGATCATCTTATACAACAATTTATATCTCATCACGTCTTGACCATATCACATCACAACATGCCCTGCAAAAACAAGTTAGACGTCCTCTACTTTGTTGTTGCAAGTTTTACGTGGCTGCTACGGGCTTCTAGCAAGAACCATTCTTACCTACGCATCAAAAACCACAACACGGTATAGTGATTGCCTTTTGATCTTCACAAAGAATCATGTTCATTCAATCTGATTCAACTAAAGTTGGAGAAACTGACACCCACTAGCCACCTATGTGTGAAGCACGTTGGTAGAACCAGTCTCGCGTAAGCGTACGCGTAATGTCGGTCTGAGCCGCTTCATCCAATAATACTGCTGAATCAAGAATCAACTAGTGACGGCAAGCAATATGTATATACACATGCCCACAACTCCTTTATGTTCTACTTGTGCATATAACATCTACGCATAGACCTGGCTCTGATGCCACTGTTGGGGGAATGCAGTAATTTCAAAATTTTCCTACACACACACAAGATCTATCTAGGTGATGCATAGCAACGAGAGGGGAGAGTGTGTCCACGTACCCTTGTAGACCAAAAGCGGAAGTGTTAAGTAACGCGGTTGATGTAGTCGAACGTCTTCGCGATCCAACCAATCAAGTACCGAACGCACGACACCTCCGCGATCTGCACACGTTCAGCTCGGTGACGTCCCTCGTACCGTTGATCCAGTTGAGGCCGAGGGAGATTTTTGTCATCCCGATGGTGTGATGACGGTGATGATGAAGTTACCGATGCAGGGCTTCGTCCAAGCACTACAACGATATGACCGAGGTGGATTATGGTGGAGGGGAGGAACCGCACACGGCTAAACAATGTCAACTTGTGTGTTCTAGGGTGCCCCCTGCCCCCGTATATAAAGGATCAAGGGGAGGGGGCGGCGGCCTCATAGGGTGCGCCCCAAGGGGGGAATCCTACTCCTACCAGGAGTAGGTTCCCCCTTTCCTAGTCAAACTAGGAGGGGAAGGAAAGAGGAGGAGGGGAGAAAGAAAGAGGGGGCCGCCCCCCAAGCCCTAAACCAATTCGGTTTCGGCCTAGGGGGCGTGCCCCACAGCTCCCTTGCTGCCCTCTATTTCCACTAAGGCCCGTGAAGGCCCATTGACCCCCCCGGGGGGGTTCCGGTAACTCCCCGGTACTCGAGTATTTATCCGATGACCTCCGGAACCTTTCAAGTGTCCGAATATAACCTTCCAATATATCAAACTTTATGTATCGACCATTTCGAGACTCCTCATCATGTCTGTGATCTCATCCGGGACTCTGAACAACCTTCGGTACATCAAAACACATAAACTCATAATACCGATCGTCATCGAACGTTAAGCTTGCGGACCCAACAGGTTCGAGAACTATGTAGACATGACCGAGACTCATCTCCGGTAAATAACCAATAGCGGAACCTGGATGCTCATATTGGCTCCTACATATGCTACGAAGATCTTTATCGGTCCAACCGCATAACAACATACGTTGTTCCCTTTGTCATCGGTATGTTACTTGCCCGAGATTCGATCGTCGGTGTCTCAATACCTAGTTCAATCTCGTTACCGGCAAGTCTCTTTACTCGTTCCGCAATGCAACATCCCATAACTAACTCATTAGTCACATTTCTTGCAAGGCTTATAGTGATGTGCATTACCGAGAGGGCCCAAAGATACCTCTCCGATACACGGAGTGACAAATCCTAATCTCGATCTATGCCAACTCAACAAACACCATCGGAGAAACCTCTAGAGCATCCTTATAGTCACTCAGTTACATTGTGACGTTTGATAGCACACTAAGTGTTCCTCCGATATTCGGGAGTTGCATAATCTCATAGTCATAGGAACATGTATAAGTTATGGAGAAAACAATAGTAGTAAACTAAACGATCAAAGTGCTAAGGTAACAGATGGGTCAAGTCAATCACATCATTCTCTAATGATGTGAACCCATTCATTAAATGAAAACTCTTGTCCAAGGCTAGGAAACTTAACCATCTTTGATTAACGAGCTAGTCAAGTAGAGGCATACTAGTGGCACTCAGTTTGTCTATGTATTCACACATGTACTAAGTTTCCGGTTAACACAATTCTAGCATGAATAATAAACATTTATGATGATATAAGGAAATAAATAATAACTTTATTATTGCCTCTAGGGCATATTTACTTCAATTTTTTCATTAATATTCAGAATAGTTTTAAGAGGAACCGGAAGCGGTTCGGGGTCACCGGAAGGGTTTCGGAGTTTATCGGGCAATATCGTATATTACCGGTGAATAATATTGAAGGAAATATGCCCTAGATGCAATAATAAAATTGTTATTTATATTTCCTTATATCATGATAAATGTTTATTATTAATGCTATAATTGTATTAACTGGAAACTTAGTACATTTGTGGATACATAGACAGACAGAGTGTCCCTAGTGTGCCTCTACTTGAATAGCTCGTTAATCAAAGATGGTTAAGTTTCCTAGCCATCGACATGTGTTGTCATTTGATGAACGTGATCACATCATTAGAGAATGATGTGATGGACAAGACCCATCCGTTAGCTTAGCATAATGATCGTTTAGTTTTTCTGCTATTGCTTTCTTCATGACTTATACTTGTTCCTCACACTATGAGATTATGCAACTCCCGAATACCGGAGGAACACCTTGTGTGCAATCAAACATCACAACGTAACTGGGTGATTATAAAGATGCTCTACAGGTGTCTCCGATGGTGTTTGTTGAGTTGGCATAGATCGAGATTAGGCTTTGTCACTCTGTGTATCGGAGAGGTATCTCTGGGCCCTCTCGGTAATGCATATCACAATGAGCCTTGCAAGCAATGTGACTAATGAGTTAGTCACGGTATGATGTGTTGGGGAACGTAGTATTTCAAAAAATTTACCTACGATCACACAAGATCTGTCTAGGAAATGCATAGCAACGAGAGGGGAGAGTGTGTCTACGTACCCTCGTAGACCGAAAGCGGAAGCGTTTAGTAAGATGGTTCATGTAGTCGGATGTCTTCGCGATCCAACCGATCCAAGTACCGAACGTACGACACCTCCCCGACATGCACACGTTCAACTTGGTGATGTCCCTCGAATTCTTGATCCAGTTAAGGCCGAGGGAGAGTTCCGTCAGCACGACGGTGTGGTGACGGTGATGATGAAGTTACCGACGCAGAGCTTCGCCTAAGCACTATGACAGTATGATTGAGGTTTAAAACTGTGGAGGGGGGCACCACATATGGCTAAAGATCAACTTGTGTGTCTATGTGGTGCCCCCTCCCCTGTATATAAAGGAGGGGAGGAGGAGGCCGGGCGGCCCTAGGGGGGCGCCCAAGGAGGGGAGTCCTACTAGGACTCCTAGTCCTAGTAGGATTCCACCAAGAGGGAGAGAGGGGGCAGGAAGGAGAGGGGGAGAGGGAGAAGGAAAGGGGGGCCACTGCCATTCCCTTGTCGAATTCGGACTTCAAGGGGGGCGTGCGGCCTGCCCTGGCTCCCCTCCTCTCTCTCCACTAAGACCCATGGTGGACCATTAGTTCCCCCGGCGGTTCCGGTAACCCCTCCGGCACTCCGGTTTTATCTGAAACCTTCCGGAACACTTCCGATGTCCAAATAACATGGTCCAATACATCAATATTTATGTCTTGACCATTTCGAGACTCCTTGCCATGTCCGTGATCTCATCCGGGACTCCAAACAACCTTCGGTACATCAAATCACATAACTCATAATACAAATCGTCATCGAACGTTAAGCGTGCGGACCCTACGGGTTCGAGAACTACGTAGACAAGACCGAGACACATCTCCGGTCAATAACCAATAGCGGAACCTGGATTCTCATATTGGTTCCTACATATTCTATGAAGATCTTTGTCGGTCAAACCGCATAACAACATATGTTGTTCCCTTTGTCATTGGTATGTTACTTGCCCGAGATTCGGTCGTCGGTATCATCATACCTAGTTCAATCTCATTACTGGATGATGACCCACAAGTATAGGGGATCTATCGTAGTCCTTTCTATAAGTAAGAGTGTTGAACCCAACGAGGAGCAGAAGGAAATGATAAGCGGTTTTCAGCAAGGTATTCCCTGCAAGTATTGAAATAAGTAGTAACAGATAGTTTTGTGATAAGATAATTTGTAACGAGCAACAAGTAACAAAAGTAAATAAAGTGTGGCAAGGTGGCCCAATCCTTTTTGTAGCAAAGGACAAGCCTGGACAAACTCTTATATAAGGAAAAGCGCTCCCGAGGACTCATGGGAATATCGTCAAGCTAGTTTTCATCACGTTCATATGATTCGCGTTCGGTACTTTGATAATTTGACATGTGGGTGGACCGATGGTTGGGTGCTGTTCTTACATGAACAAGCATCCCACTTATGATTAACCTCTATTGCAAGCATCCGCAACTACAACAAAAGTATTAAGGTAAACCTAACCATAGCATGAAACATATGGATCCAAATCAGCCCCTTACAAAGCAAAGCATAAACTAGGGTTTAAGCTTCTGTCACTCTAGCAACCCATCATCTAATTATTACTTCCCAATGCCTTCCTCTAGGCCAAAATAATGGTGAAGTGTTATGTAGTCGACGTTCACATAACACCACTAGAGGCTAGACAACATACATCTCATCAAAATATCGAACAAATACCAAATTCACATGACTACTAATAGCAAGACTTCTCCCTTGTCCTCAGGAACAAATGTAACTACTCACAAAGCATATTCATGTCCATAATCAGAGGGGTAATAATATGCATAAAGGATCTGAACATATGATCTTCCACCAATTAAAGCAACTAGCATCAACTACAAGGAGTAATTAACACTACTAGCAACCTACTAGCACCAATCCCGGACTTGGAGACAAGAATTGGATACAAGAGATGAACTAGGGTTTTGAGATGAGATGGTGCTGATCAAGATGTTGATGGAGATTGCGCTCTCCCGATGAGAGGAGCGTTGGTGATGACGATGGTGATGATTCCCCCCTCCGGGAGGGAAGTTTCCCCGGTAGAACAGCTCTGCCGGAGCTCTAGATTGGATCTGCCAAGGTTCCGCCTCATGGCGGCGGAGTTTCATCCCGAAAGGTTGCTTCTTCTTTTTTTTCTCGACAAAAGACTTCATATATGAGAAGATGGTCATCGGAGAGCCACCAGGGGGCCCACGAGGTAGGGGGCGCGCCCCCACCCTCGTGGAAAGGGTGTGGGCCCCCTGGTCTTCATCTTTGGCGAGGATTTTTCATTATTTATTATAATGTATTCCGTGGAGTTTCAGGACTTTTGGAGTTGTGTAGAATAGGTCTCTAGTATTTGCTCGTTTTCCAGCCCAGAATTCCAGCTGCCGGCATTCTCCCTCCTTATGTAAACCTTGTAAAATAAGAGAGAGTAGTCGTAAGTATTGTGACATAATGTGAAATAACAACCCGTAATGTAATAAATATTGATATAAAAGCATGATGCAAAATGGACGTATCAACTCCCCCAAGCTTAGACCTTGCTTGTCCTCAAGCGAAAACCGATAACAATAAATATGTCCCCATGTTTAGAGGTAGAGGCGTCGATAAAAATAAAATACATACATGAGGGCATCATGATTATTCTCATAATAGCAACATACATAGATATTGTCATATGATTACTTACGTTCAAGTGATGATCTATTCACAATGCAAAAGTATGAATCAGAAACCTTATTGAGAACCAACAAACTATAACCTCAGTCATTGAAGCAATTGAAATTTATCATAACATCAGAAAGAGTCTATGTCAGAGCTAAAAAGCAAGTCCACATACTCAACTATCATCTAGTCCCTCATAATTGCTAACACTCGCGCAATACTTGTGGTTATGGAGTTTTAATCGGACACAGAGAAAGATAGGGGCTTATAGTTTCGCCCCACAACCTTTTACCTCAAGGGTAACGTCAACAATAATAACTCATGCCCCCCTACATCCAATTAGATATATCTATCAGGTTCTTTCCAACATGCTGGGCTTGCCAAAGGATAAAATGAAAAAGGGAGAGGTGAAGATCACCATGGAACTTGCATAAGGTAGAAGATAATAATAAAAGATAGGCCCTTCGCAGAGGGAAATAGAGGTTGCCATGCTCTTTTATGGTTGGATGCACAAAATCTTAATGCGAAAGAACGTCACTTTATATTGCCCCTTGTGATATGAACCTTTATTATGCAGTCCGCCGCTTTTATTACTTCCACATCACAAGATCGTATAAAGCTTATTTCTCCCACACTAATCATACATATTTAGAACAATTTTTATTGCTTTGCACCGATGACAACTTACTTGAAGGATCTTATTCAATCCATAGGTAGATATGGTGGACTCTCATGGCAAAACTGGTTTAAGGGTATTTGGAAGCACAAGTAGTATCTCTACTTGGTGCTGAGAATTTGGCTAGCATGAGGGGGAAAGGAAAGCTCAACATGTTGGATGATCCATGACAACATACTTTATCTTAGATATAAGAAAACATAACCCATTATGTTGTCTTCCTTGTCCAACTTCAACTCTTTAGCATGTCATATTTTGATGAGTGCTCCCAATCATAAAAGATGTCAATAATAGTATATTTAAGTGTGAAACCTCTCTTTCCTTATTACTTCCTATTAATTGCAACGATGACCAAAGCTATTTCTGCCAACTCCCAACAACTTTTAGTCATCACACTCTTTCTATGTGAAGTCATTACTATCAATAAGATCAATATGAACTTTTGTTTCTTTTTATTCTTTTTCTCTTTTCTTTTATTCACCCAAGATCATAGCAAGAAAATGAAGCCCTTGACTCAACACTAACCTTTATTATATAGCTCACGAACCCGATTACATAGAAGGATAATAAAGCAAAACTCACGACTAGATCATACTAAGAACTTTTATTCTACTAGATCAAAAATACTACTAATAGGATCGAACTAAGGAAAACGGTAAAGATAGGAGTTGTGATTGTGATACGATACCGGGGCACCTCCCCCAAGCTTGGCAGTTGCCAAGGGGAGTGCCCATACCCATGTGATTATATCTCCTTGGTTGGTGAAGAAGGTGGAGGTGTTGTTGATGATGCGGGCTTGTCATCCATCTTCCAAGGAATAGGTTCACCATCATAGAAGGATGATCGAGTCTCTGGAATCCTCGAATCTGCAGCCAAACTCATTATTTTGAATCTATATTCATACTCACAGTTTTGGTTTTGCAGGTCATAGATTTGGGCTTGGAGGTGCTCGATCTTCTCATGTAGCTTGAATATGGCCTCCTCGGTGTTCTTGGCATCCGGCTTGTAGTTGTTAGTGAACTCCATGAGCATCGTGTGGCTAGCGTTGATTCCACGCTCCACCATCCCCTAGCACTTGAAAACTTGTTAATCCATTGCTTCGAGCCTCGTCTCCACGCTTCTGGTTCCCTTTGGCCCCTCAGCATCATGGATGTGCAGCAACCCATCACGCATCTCAATGGTTTGAGGGTGTCGCAGCACCTCCGCGAGGTAAGGGTTGATGACCTTCTCGAAGAACTTGTCCTTGGAAGCACTTGGGGACGTCATGATAATCTAGATCTGTCAGAAAAATAGCTCAAAACAAAAATAGGAGATTTTTACGTGATACGGGAGTCAAAACCCCCGGGAGATTATATAATGAATTTTTACCGACCAAAATACGTATCGTGCACGAAAACGGAGTCTGGAAGGCACACGAGGTGCTCACGAGGTAGGGGGGCGCCCACGGGGGTAGGGCGCGCCCTCCACCCTCGTGTCCTTCCCGGGCTGCTACTTAATTTTCTATTTTTCTAAATATTCCAAAACGGAGAAATATTGCCTTAAAAACTGTTTTGGAATCGGTTTACTTACCGTACCACATACCTATTCCTTTTCGAAGTCTGAAACGTTCTGGAAAGTGTCCCTTATGTATTCCTCCGGGGTTACGGTTTCAATAATATTGGTTTCAATATTTATGGGATTACCTCACATATAATGTTTAAGTCTCTGACCGTTTACCACCTTTGGATTTGTGCCTTCGAAGTTGTTGATTTTTATGGCACCGGAACGATAGACCTCCTCGATAACATAGGGGCCTTCCCATTTAGAGAGAAGTTTTCCTGCAAAAAATCTTAAACGAGAGTTGTATAGCAATACATAATCACCTACATTAAACTCACGCTTTTGTATCCTTTTGTCATGCCAACTTTTAACCTTTTCTTTAAACAACTTGGCATTTTCATAAGCTTGGGTTCTCCATTCATAAAGTAAGCTAATATCAAATAACCTCTTTTCACCGGCAAGTTTAAAATCATAGTTGAGCTCTTTAATAGCCCAATATGCCTTATGTTCTAGTTCGAGAGGTAACTGACATGCTTTTCCATATACCATTTTATACGGAGACATACCCATAGGATTTTTATATGCAGCTCTATAGGCCCATAATGCATCATCAAGTTTCTTGGACCAATTCTTTCTAGATCTATTGACAGTCTTTTGGAAAATTAATTTGAGTTCTCTATTACTCAATTCTACTTGACCACTAGACTGTGGGTGATACGGAGATGCAATTCTATGATTGACGTCATATTTAGCAAGCATTTTACAGAAAGCACCATGAATAAAATGTGAACCACCATCAGTCACTAAATATCTAGGGACTCCAAACCTCGGAAAAATAACTTCCTTAATCATTTTAATAGAAGTGTTATGATCAACACTACTAGTTGGAATAGCTTCTACCCACTTAGTAACGTAATCAACAGCAACTAAAATATGTGTATATCCATTAGAGGCAGGAAAAGGTCCCATATAATCAAAGCCCCAGACATCAAACGGTTCAATAACAAGTGAATAATTCATAGGCATTTCTTGATGTCTACTAATATTACCAATTCTTTGACATTCATCACAAGATAGGACAAACTTACGGGCATCCTTGAAGAGAGTAGGCTAATAAAAACTTGATTGCAATACCTTATGTGTAGTTCTATCTCCCGCGTGGTGTCCTCCATAATTTCGGAGTGGCACTTGTGTAGGATCTGTTCCTGTTCATGCTCAGGTACACAACGTCTAATAACACCATCTACTCCTTGTTTATAAATATGTGGGTCATCCCAAAAGTAATGTCTTGAATCATAGAAGAACTTTTTCTTTTGTTTGTATGTGAAGCTAGGTGGTATGAACTTAGCAACAATGTAATTAGCATAATCAGCATACCAAGGGGTACTACGAGAAGTACTATGACATTTAATTGTTCATCAGGAAAGCTATCATCAATAGGTAGTGGGTCATCAAGAACATTCTCTAACCTAGATAAGTTGTCTGCAACGGGGTTCTCAGCTCCTTTTCTATCAACAATATGCAAATCAAATTTTTGTAGGAAGAGAACCCATCTAATAAGTCTAGGTTTAGCATCTTTCTTCTCCATAAGATATTTAATAGCAGCATGATCATTGTGGATAGTTACTTTAGAATCAACAATATAAGGTCTGAACTTATCACAAGCAAATACAACTGCTAAAAGTTCTTTTTCAGTAGTAGCATAATTTCGTTGAGCATTGTCTAGGGTCTTACTAGCATAATGGATAAAATTTAATTTCTTATCAACTCTTTGCCCTAAAACAACACCTACAGCATAATCGCTAGCATCACACATAGTTTCAAAGGGTAAATTCCAATCAGGTGGCTGAACAATAGGTGCAGAATCTAATGCTTTCTTAAGTATTTCAAATGCTTCTACACAATCATCATCAAAGACAAATGGTATATCTTTTTTTAATAAATTAGTCAGAGGCCGAGAAATTTTTGAGAAGTCCTTAATGAACCTCCTATAAAATCCGGCGTGACCAAGGAAACTTCTTATACCTTTGATGTCCTTGGGACATGGCATTTTTTCAATAGCATCAACCTTGGCTTTATCAACTTCAATACCTCTTTCAGAAACTTTATGCCCCAAGACAATACCTTCATTAACCATAAAGTGGCACTTTTCCCAATTCAAGACAAGATTAGTTTCTTCACATCTCTGCAAAACTCGATCAAGATTGCTCAAGCAATCATCAAAAGAAGATCCATAGACGGAAAAGTCGTCCATGAAAACCTCACAAATCTTTTCACAAAAGTCAGAGAATATAGCCATCATGCATCTTTGAAAGGTAGCAGGTGCATTACATAAACCAAAAGGCATACGTCTATAAGCTAAAGTACCAAAAGGGCATGTAAAAGTAGTCTTTGATTGATCTTTAGCCGACACACGAATTTGAGAGAAACCAAAATAACCATCTAGAAAGCAGTATTGTGTATGTTTGCATAACCTTTCTAGCATTTGATCGATAAAAGGTAAGGGGTAATGATCTTTCTTAGTAGCCTTATTTAATTTGCGGAAATCAATTACCATCCTATAACCTGTAATAATTCTTTGTGGGATCAATTCATCTTTATCATTAGGAACAACAGTAATACCTCCCTTCTTAGGGACACAATGAACAGGACTTACCCACTGACTATTAGCAACGGGATAAATTATACCTGCCTCCAGAAGCTTTAGTATTTCTTTTCTTACCACTTCTTTCATTTTAGCATTCAGACATCGTTGAGGATCACGAACTGGTTTGGAATCTGCTTCCAAATTTATTTTATGTTGACATAGAGTGGGACTAATGCCCTTAAGGTCATCAAGAATATATCCAACAGCAGCACGGTGCTTCTTCAGAGTTTTCAATAATCTTTCTTCTTCATGCTCTGAAAGGTTAGCACTAATAATAACAGGATATATCTTCTTTTCATCAAGATAAGCATATTTAAGATTATCAAGCAATGGTTTATGCTCAAACACGGGATCACCCTTAGGTGGAGGGGGATCCCCTAGGATTTCAACAGGCAAATTGTGTTTCAGAATAGGTTCCTGTTTAAAGAATACTTCATCTATTTCCCTTCTTTCATTCATAAACATATCATTCTCATGGTCTAGCAAATATTGTTCTAAAGGATCATTAGGAGGTACGGCAATAGAAGCAAGACCAATAATTTCATCCTTACTAGGAAATTCTTCTTCACGGTGTTGTTTACTAAATTTAGAGAAATTAAATTCATGAGTCATATCATCTAAGCCGACAGTAACAACATCCCTAGTAAAATCTATGGTAGCATTAACAGTATTTAAGAAGGGTCTACCAAATATAATGGGACAAAGGCTATCTTGTGGGGAACCAAGAACAAGAAAATCAGCAGGATATTTAGTTTTCCGACACAAGACTTCAACATCTCTAACAATTCCCATTGGTGAAATAGTATCTCTATTAGCAAGTTTAATAGTAACATCAATTTCTTCTAACTCAACAGGTGCAATGTCATGCATAATTTCTTGGTATAATTCAATAGGTATTGCACTAGCACTAGCACCCATATCACATAAGCCATGATAACAATGATCTCGTATTTTAACCAAAATAACAGGCATGCCTACCATAGGTCTAGGTTTATTTGTATCACGGGGTTTAGCAATTCTAGCAGTTTCATTACAGAAGTAAATAACATGCCCATCAATATTATCAGACAAGAGATCTTTGACAATAGCAATATTAGGTTCTACTTTTAACTTGCTCAGGAGGTGTATATGTTTTAATATTGCTTTTTACGAACCACAGTTGAAGCTTTAGCATGATCCTTTATCCTAACAGGGAAAGGTGGTTTCTCAACATAACAAGTAGGAACAATAGGATCATTATAGGTGACAGTCTTTTCTTCAACTTTAATTGGTGTAGCTACTTTACTTCTATGGGAGGATGATATTTAAACCACATCTCCTTAGGGAGATCAACATAACTAGCAAAAGATTCACAGAAAGAAGCTACTATCTCAGAATCAAGTCCATATTTAGTGCTAAACTTACGGAAAATATCGGTATCCATAAAAGATTTAACACAATCAAACTTAGGTGTCATACCTGACTCCTTACCATTGTCGAGGTCCCAATCTTCAGAGTTGCATTTAATTCTATCCACCAAATCCCATCTAAATCCAATAGTCTTCATCATAAAAGATCCAGCACAAGAAGTATCAAGCATGGTGCGATTATTTTCAGAAAGCCGAGCATAATTTTTTTTGAAGAATTGTTTCTCTTGGAAGCTCATGATTGGGGCATGAATATAACATTGATTTAAGCCTCCCCCAAGCTTGAGCGATGCTTTCTCCTTCGCGAGGCCAAAAATTATATATATAATTGCGATCACGATGAACAAGATGCATAGGGTAATACTTGAAGGAAATATGCCCTAGAGGCAATAATAAAGTTATTATTTATTTCCTTATATCATGATAAATGTTTATTATTCATGCTAGAATTGTATTAACCGGAAACTTAATACATGTGTGAATACATAGACAAACTTAGTGTCACTAGTATGCCTCTACTTGACTAGCTCATTAATCAAAGATGGTTACGTTTCCTAACCATGAACAAAGTGTTGTTATTTGATTAACGAGGTCACATCATTAGTTGAATGATCTGATTGACATGACCCATTCCATTAGCTTAGCACCCGATCGTTTAGTATGTTGCTATTGCTTTCTTCATGACTTATACATGTTCCTATGACTATGAGATTATGCAACTCCCGTTTGTCGGAGGAACACTTTGTGTGCTACGAAACGTCACAACGTAACTGGGTGATTATAAAGGAGCTCTACAGGTGTCTCTGATGGTAGATGTTGGGTTGGCTTATTTCGAGAATAGGATTTGTCACTCCGATTGTCGGAGAGGTATCTCTGGGCCCTCTCGGTAATGCACATCACATAAGCCTTGCAAGCATTGCAACTAATGAGTTAGTTGCGAGATGATGTATTACGGAACGAGTAAAGAGACTTGCCGGTAACGAGATTGAACTAGGTATTGGATACCGACGATCGAATCTCGGGCAAGTAACATACCGATGACAAAGGGAACAACGTATGTTGTTATGCGGTCTGACCGATAAAGATCTTCGTTGAATATGTAGGAGCCAATATGGGCATCCAGGTCCCGCTATTGGTTATTGACCGGAGATGTGTCTCAGTCATGTCTACATTATTCTCGAACCGTAGGGTCCGCACGCTTAACGTTACGATGACGTTATTATGAGTTTATGCATTTTGATGTACCGAAGTTAGTTCGGAGTCCCGGATGTGATCACGGACATGACGAGGAGTCTCGAAATGGTCGAGACATAAAGATTGATATATTGGAAGCCTATGTTTGGATATCGGAAGTGTTCCAGGTGAAATCGGGATTTTACCGGAGTACCGGGAGGTTACCGGAACCCCTCGGGAGCTATATGGGCCTTAGTGGGCTTTAGTGGAAAGGAGAAAGGGGCAGCCCAAGGTGGGCTGCGTGCCGCCCCCTCCCCTAGTCCTATTAGGACAAGGAGAGGTGGCCGGCCCCCTCTCTCTCTTTCCCCCCTCGAGGAATCCTATTCCAACTAGGATTGAGGGGGGAATCCTATTCCCAGAGTGAGTAGGACTCTCCTGGCACGCCCCCCCTTGGCCGGCCAGCCCCTCCCCCTTGGCTCCTTTATATACGGAGGCAGGGGGCACCCTAGGACACACAAGTTGATCCTTGAGATCGTTCCTTAGCCGCGTGCGGTGCCCCCTGCCACCATATTCCACCTCGATCATATTGTAGCGGTGCTTAGGCGAATCCCTCCGACAGTAGAACATCAAGATCGTCACCAAGCCGTCGTGCTGACGGAACTCCTCCCCGACGCTTTGCTGGATTGGAGCCCGGGGATCGTCATCGAGCTGTACGTGTGCTAAGAACTCAGAGGTGCCGGAGTAACGGTGCTTGGATCGGTCGGATCGGGAAGACGTACGACTACTTCCTCTACGTTGCGTCAACGCTTCCGCAGTCGCTCTGCGTGGGTACGTAGACAACACTCTCCCCTCTCGTTGCTATGCATCACCATGATCTTGCGTGTGAGTAGGAAAATTTTGAAATTACTACGTTCCCCAACAGTGGCATCCGAGCCTAGGTTTTATATGTTGATGTTATATGCACGAGTAGAACTCAAGTGAGTTGTGGGCGATATAAGTCATACTGCCTACCAGCATGTCATACTTTGGTTTAGCGGTATTGTTGGACGAGACGACCCGGACCAACATTACGCGTACGCTTACGCGAGACCGGTTTCCCCGACGTGCTTTGCACATAGGTGGCTTGCGGGCGACTGTCTCTCCAACTTTTGTTGAACCGAGTATGGCTACGCCTGGTCCTTGCGAAGGTTAAAATGGAGTCAAATTGACAAACTATCGTTGTGGTTTTGATGCGTAGGTGAGATTGGTTCTTGCTTAAGCCCGTAGCAGCCACGTAAAACTTGCAACAACAAAGTAGAGGACGTCTAACTTGTTTTTGCAGGGCATGTTGTGATGTGATATGGTCAAGGCATGACGATGAATTTTATTGTATGAGATGATCATGTTTTGTAACCAAGTTATCGGCAACTGGCAGGAGCCATATGGTTGTCGCTTTGTTGTATGCAATGAAATCGCGATGT
Organism: Triticum urartu; assembly: GCF_003073215.2. NCBI lineage: Eukaryota > Viridiplantae > Streptophyta > Magnoliopsida > Poales > Poaceae > Triticum > Triticum urartu. Next base: position 67,037,466 of record NC_053024.1, on the reverse strand, counting down.
AATGCTTTACTTTATCACTAAGCGGTAGCGATAGTCGTGGTAGCATAAGATTGGCGAGACGACAACGATGCTACGATGGAGATCAAGGTGTCGCGCCGGTGACGATGGTGATCATGACGGTGCTTCGGAGATGGAGATCACAGGCGATGGCCATATCATATCACTTATATTGATTGCATGTGATGTTTATCTTTTATTCATCTTATCTTGCTTTGATTGACGTTAGCATTATAAGATGATCTCTCACTAAAATATCAAGAAGTGTTCTCCCTGAGTATGCACCGTTGCCAAAGTTCGTCGTGCCCAGACACCACGTGATAATCGGGTGTGATAAGCTCTACGTCCATCTACAACGGCTGCAAGCCAGTTTTTGCACACGCAGAATACTCAGGTTAAACTTGACGAGCCTAGCATATGCAGATATGGCCTCGGAACACGGAGACCGAAAGGTCGAGCGTGAATCATATAGTAGATATGATCAACATAACGATGTTCACCATTGAAAACTACTCCATCTCACGTGATGATAGGTTATGGTTTAGTTGATTTGGATCATGTGATCACTTAGAGGATTAGAGGGATGTCTATCTAAGTGGGAGTTCTTAAGTAATTTGATTAATTGAACTTAAACTTATCATGAACTTAGTACCTGATAGTATCTTGCTTGATTATGTTGATTGTAGATAGATGGCTCGTGTTGTTGTTCCGTTGAATTTTAATGCGTTCCTTGAGAAAGCAAAGTTGAAAGATGATGGTAGCAATTACACGGACTGGGTCCATAACTTGAGGATTATCCTCATTGCTGCTCAAAAGAATTACGTCCTGGAAGCACCGGTAGGTGCCAGGCCTGCTGCTGGAGCAACACCAGATGTTATGAACATCTGGCAGAGCAAAGCTGATGACTACTCGATAGTTCAGTGTGCCATGCTTTACGGCTTAGAATCGGTACTTCAACGACGTTTTGAACGTCATGGAGCATATGAGATGTTCCAGGAGTTGAAGTTAATATTTTAAGCAAATGCCCGGATTGAGAGATATGAAGTCTCCAATAAATTCTATAGCTGCAAGATGGAGGAGAACAGTTCTGTCAGTGAGCATATACTCAAAATGTCTGGGTATAATAATCACTTGATTCAGATGGGAGTTTATCTTCCAGATGATTGCGTCATTGACAGAATTCTCCAATCACTGCCACCAAGCTACAAGAGCTTCGTGATGAACTATAATATGCAAGGGATGAATAAGACTATTCCCGAGCTCTTCGCAATGCTGAAAGCTGCGGAGGTAGAAATCAAGAAGGAGCATCAAGTGTTGATGGTTAACAAGACCACTAGTTTCAAGAAAAAGGGCAAAGGGAGGAAGAAGGGGAACTTCAAAAAGAACGACAAGCTAGTTGCTACTCAAGAGAAGAAACCCAAGTCTGGACCTAAGCCTGAAACTGAGTGCTTCTACTGCAAGCAGACTGGTCACTGGAAGCGGAACTACCCCAAGTATTTGGCGGATAAGAATGATGCCAAGGTGAACAAAGGTATATATGATATACATGTTATTGATGTGTACCTTACTAGAGCTCGCAGTAGCACCTGGGTATTTGATACTGGTCCTGTTGCTAATATTTGCAACTCGAAACAGGGACTACGGATTAAGAGAACACTGGCAAAGTACGAGGTGACGATGCGCGTGGGAAATGGTTCCAAAGTCGATGTGATCGCGGTCGGCACGCTACCTCTACATCTACCTTTGGGATTAGTATTAGACCTAAATAATTGTTATTTGGTGCCTGCGTTGAGCATGAACATTATATCTGGATCTTGTTTGATGCGAGACGGTTATTCATTTAAATCAGAGAATAATGGTTGTTTTATTTATATGAGTAATATCTTTTATGGTCATGCACCTTTGAAGAGTGGTCTATTTTTGATGAATCTCGATAGTAGTGATACACATATTCATAATGTTGAAGCCAAAAGATGCAGAGTTGATAATGATAGTGCAACTTATTTGTGGCACTGTCGTTTAGGTCATATCGCTGTAAAACGCATGAAGAAACTCCATACTGATGGGCTTTTGGAACCACTTGATTATGAATCACTTGGTACTTGCGAACCGTGCCTCTTGGGCAAGATGACTAAAACACCATTCTCCGGTACTATGGAGAGAGCAACAGATTTGTTGGAAATCATACATACAGATGTATGTGGTCCGATGAATATTGAGGCTTGTGGCGGATATCGTTATTTTCTCACCTTCACAGATGATTTAAGCAGATATGGGTATATCTACTTAATGAAACATAAGTCTGAAACATTTGAAAAGTTCAAAGAATTTCAGAGTGAAGTTGAAAATCATCGTAACAAGAAAATAAAGTTTCTACGATCTGATCGTGGAGGAGAATATTTGAGTTACGAGTTTGGTGTACATTTGAAAAATTGTGGAATAGTTTCGCAACTCACGCCACCCGGAACACCACAACGTAATGGTGTGTCCGAACGTCGTAATCGTACTTTACTAGATATGGTGCGATCTATGACGTCTCTTACTGATTTACCGCTATCTTTTTGGGGATACGCTCTAGAGACGGCCGCATTCACGTTAAATAGGGCACCATCAAAATCTGTTGAGACGACACCTTATGAACTATGGTTTGGCAAGAAACCAAAGTTGTCGTTTCTTAAAGTTTGGGGCTGCGATGCTTATGTGAAAAAGCTTCAACCTGATAAGCTCGAACCCAAATCGGAGAAATGTGTCTTCATAGGATACCCAAAGGAGACTATTGGGTACACCTTCTATCACAGATCCGAAGGCAAGACATTCGTTGCTAAGAATGGATCCTTTCTAGAGAAGGAGTTTCTCTCGAAAGAAGTGAGTGGGAGGAAAGTAGAACTTGACGAGGTAACTGTACCTGCTCCCTTATTGGAAAGTAGTACATCACAGAAAACTGTTTCAGTGACACCTGCACCAGTTAGTGAGGAAGCTAATGATGATGAACATGAAACTTTAGATCAAGATACTACTGAACCTCGTAGATCAACCAGAGTGAGATCCGCACCAGAGTGGTACGGTAATCCTGTTCTGGAAGTCATGCTACTAGATCATGATGAACCTACGAACTATGAAGAAGCGATGGTGAGCCCAGATTCCGCAAAATGGCTTGAAGCCATGAAATCTGAGATGGGATCCATGTATGAGAACAAAGTATGGACTTTGGTTGACTTGCCCGATGATCGGCAAGCAATTGAGAATAAATGGATCTTCAAGAAGAAGACTGACGCTGACGGTAATATTACTGTCTATAAAGCTCGACTTGTCGCAAAAGGGTTTCGACAAGTTCAAGGGATTGACTATGATGAGACCTTCTCACCCGTAGCGATGCTTAAGTCTGTCCGAATCATGTTAGCAATTGCCGCATTTTATGATTATGAAATTTGGCAAATGGATGTCAAAACTGCATTCAAGAATGGATTTCTGGAAGAAGAGTTGTATATGATGCAACCAGAAGGTTTTGTCGATCCAAAGCGAGCTAACAAAGTATGCAAGCTCCAGCGATCCATTTATGGACTAGTACAAAGCCTCTCGGAGTTGGAATAAACGTTTTGATAGTGTGATCAAAGCATTTGGTTTTATACAGACTTTTGGAGAAGCCTGTATTTACAAGAAAGTGAGTGGGAGCTCTGTAGAATTTTTGATATTATATGTAGATGACATATTCCTGATTGGAAATGATATAGAATTTCTGGATAGCATAAAGGGATACTTGAATAAGAGTTTTTCACTGAAAGACCTCGATGAAGCTGCTTATATATTAGGCATTAAGATCTATAGAGATAGATCAAGACGCCTAATTGGACTTTCACAAAGCACATACCTTGACAAAGTTTTGAAAAAGTTCAAAATGGATCAAGCAAATAAAGGGTTCTTGCCTGTGTTACAAGGTGTGAAATTGAGTAAGACTCAAAGCCCGACCACTGCAGAAGATAGAGAGAAAATGAAAGATGTTCCCTATGCTTCAGCCATAGGCTCTATCATGTATGCAATGTTGTGTACCAGACCTGATGTGTGCCTTGCTATAAGTTTAGCAGGGAGGTACCAAAGTAATCTAGGAGTGGATCACTGGACAGCGGTCAAGAACATCCTGAAATACCTGAAAAGGACTAAGGATATGTTTCTCGTATATGGAGGTGACAAAGAGCTCACCGTAAAAGGTTACGTTGATGCAAGCTTTGACACTGATCCGGACGATTCTAAATCGCAAACCGGATACGTGTTTACATTAAACGGTGGAGTTGTCAGTTGGTGCAGTTCTAAACAAACCGTCGTAGAGGGATCTACATGTGAAGCGGAGTACATAGCTGCTTCGGAAGCAGCGAATGAAGGAGTCTGGATGAAGGAGTTCATATCCGATCTAGGTGTCATACCTAGTGCATCGGGTCCAATGAAAATCTTTTGTGACAATACTGGTGCAATTGCCTTGGCAAAGGAATCCAGATTTCACAAGAGGACCAAGCACATCAAGAGACGCTTCAATTCCATCCGGGATCTAGTCTAGGTGGGAGACATAGAGATTTGCAAGATACATACGGATCTGAATGTTGCAGACCCGTTGACTAAGCCTCTTCCACGAGCAAAACATGATCAGCACCAAGGCTCCATGGGTGTTAGAATCATTACTGTATAATCTAGATTATTGACTCTAGTGCAAGTGGGAGACTGAAGGAAATATGCCATAGAGGCAATAATAAAGTTATTATTTATTTCCTTATATCATGATAAATGTTTATTATTCATGCTAGAATTGTATTAACCGGAAACATAATACATGTGTGAATACATAGACAAACTTAGTGTCACTAGTATGCCTCTACTTGACTAGCTCATTAATCTAAGATGGTTATGTTTCCTAACCATGAACAAAGTGTTGTTATTTGATTAACAAGGTCACATCATTAGTTGAATGATCTGATTGACATGACCCATTCCATTAGCTTAGCACCCGATCGTTTAGTATGTTGCTATTGCTTTCTTCATGACTTATACATGTTCCTATGACTATGAGATTATGCAACTCCCGTTTGCCAGAGGAACACTTTGTGTGCTACCAAACGTCACAACGTAACTGGGTGATTATAAAGGAGCTCTACAAGTGTCTCCGATGGTAGATGTTGGGTTAGCGTATTTCGAGAATAGGATTTGTCAATCCGATTGTCGGAGAGGTATCTCTGGGCCCTCTCGGTAATGCACATCACATAAGCCTTGCAAGCATTGCAACTAATGAGTTAGTTGCGAGATGATGTATTACGGAACGAGTAAAGAGACTTGCCGGTAACGAGATTGAACTAGGTATTGGATACCGACGATTGAATCTCGGGCAAGTAACATACCGATGACAAAGGGAACAACGTATGTTGTTATGCGGTCTGACCGATAAAGATCTTCGTTGAATATGTAGGAGCCAATATGGGCATCCAGGTCCCGCTATTGGTTATTGACCGGAGATGTGTCTCAGTCATGTCTACATTATTCTCGAACCGTAGGGTCCGCACGCTTAACGTTACGATGACAGTTATTATGAGTTTATGCATTTTGATGTACCGAAGTTAGTTCGGAGTCCCGGATGTGATCATGGACATGACGAGGAGTCTCGAAATGGTCAAGACATAAAGATTGATATATTGGAAGCCTATATTTGGACATCGGAAGTGTTCCGGGTGAAATCGGGATTTTACCGGAGTACCGGGAGGTTACCGGAACCCCCCGGGAGCCATATGGGCCTTAATGGGCTTTAGTGGAAAGGAGAAAGGGGCAGCCCAAGGTGGCCATGCGCCTTCCCCCTCCCCTTGTCCTATTAGGACTAGGAGAGGTGGCCGGCCCCCCTCTCTCTCTTTCCCCCTCGGGGAATCCTATTCCAACTAGGATTGGGGGGGGGGGGGGTCCTACTCCCGGTAGGAGTAGGACTCCTCCTGCGCCCTCCTCCTGGCCGACGGCTCCCTCCCCCTTGGCTCCTTTATATACGGAGGCAGGGGGCACCTCTAGACACACAAGTTGATCATTGAGATCGTTCCTTAGCCGTGTGCGGTGCCCCCTGCCACCATATTCCACCTCGATTATATTGTAGCGGTGCTTAGGTGAAGCCCTGCGACAGTAGAACATCAAGATCGTCACCACGCCGTCGTGCTGACGGAACTGCTCCCCGACGCTTTGCTGGATCGGAGCCCGGGGATCGTCATCGAGCTGTATGTGTGCTAAGAACTCGGAGGTGCCGGAGTAACGGTGCTTGGATCGGTCGGATCAGGAAGACGTCCGACTACTTCCTCTACGTTGCGTCAACGCTTCCGCAGTCGGTCTGCGTGGGTACGTAGACAACACTCTCCCCTCTCGTTGCTATGCATCACCATGATCTTGCGTGTGCGTAGGAAAATTTTGAAATTACTACGTTCCCCAACAATACTTTTGATGAAATTCCAATTTCAATCTTCTATAGTTCCATGATCTTATATCATCACATAGCCTATACCATACCAATGCGTCTCCCTTCAAAGATAAAGGAATACCTTCTTATTAGCAACATCATCGGGTATACCTGCAAGCTTAAATAATCCACAAACTTCATCCACATATATTAGGTGTTCATCAGGATGTTTTGTTCCATCTCCTGTAAAAGGATTAGCTAGCAGTTTTTCTATCATACCCGAAGGATACTCATAAGGAATTTCATTTTCAATAGGTTCAGTAGGTTGAGGAGTAACTCTTTGCTCTACTGGTCGGGGTGAAGATACCCCGAACAAGCCCCTCAGAGGATTACTTTCCATAGTAACAAGTGACAGTAAATTTCAGCACACTATATAAATTTTTTCCTACCAAATTCTACCTACCAAAGGCGCTTCACTCCCCGGCAACGGCGCCAGAAAAGAGTCTTGAGACCCACAAGTATAGGGGATCTATCGTAGTCCTTACGATAAGTAAGAGTGTCGAACCCAACGAGGAGCAGAAGGAAATGATAAGCGGTTTTCAGCAAGGTATTCTCTGCAAGTACTGAAATAAGTAGTAACAGATAGTTTTGCGATAAGATAATTTGTAACGAGCAACAAGTAACAAAAGTAAATAAAGTGCAACAAGGTGGCCCAATCCTTTTTGTAGCAAAGGACAAGTGTCGGTGTCAAAACCGGCGGATCTCGGGTAGGGGGTCCCAAACCTGGAGGTAAAACTATCTGGACACCGAAGAGGTTAGGGTTGATTAATATTGATGATATGGGTAGAACAAGAGTACATCTACCACGAGATCGGAGAGGCTAAGCCCTAGAAGCTAGCCTATGGTATGATTGTATGTTGTCCTACGGACTAAAACCCTCCGGTTTGTATAGACACCGGAGAGGTTAGGGTTACACAAGGTTGGTTACAAAGGAGAAGATACACATATCCGTATTGCCTAGCTTGCCTTCCACGCCAAGTAGAGTCCCATCCGGACACGAGACAAAGTCTTCAATCCTGTGTCTTCATAGTCTAACAGTCGGACCAATGGAGATAGTCCGGCTGTCCGGAGACCCCCTAATCTAGGACTCCCACAGTAGCCCCTGAACCACGCTTTCAATGACGATGAGTCCGGCGCGCAGTATTGTGTTCGGCATTGCAAGGCGGGTTCCTCCTCCGAATATACCATGGAAGAATTTGAATATAAGGATAGTGTCCGACCCTGCAAAATAAGTTCCACATACCACCGTAGAGAGAATAATATTTCCACAAATCCAATTTGCTGACTTGTTTTGGCAACACGACATTATGTCAAGGCCCGGTGATTATTCGTACCGTTTCCTTTAACTACCCTCGCACATAACGCGAGGCAGTTTTTTGACACGTCATGTCAAAGCAGAGATCGTGTCCCCTTATCACGGGATTCTCATCAATACGGGTGTGGGAAACCCAACCGTGTCTAGGACTCCTAGATTATAGGCAAGTCCCAAACGGCTACGGAGAGGACGCTTCATATTCACCCTCTGTATAAAGGGACAAGGCTTTTACTTTTTTCCCTCCCGTGCTCAATCGAATCCTTCCCCCGCCTCGAGTTCTAACACCCAAAGCCCAGGTCAGGTGCTTCAGACCTTCAATCATGTCCGGATCTAGCCTTCAAGGCCGGTGGATGCCCTCCTCCGTTACGGAAGAGGATATCAAGAAGTTGAGGGAGGCGAGGTACCTGACCGCCGAGGTTTCCCATCAGCTGCCTGCCCGAGGGCAGGTCGTCCCTACTCCTGAACCCAACGAGAACGTCGTGTTCATCTCCCACTTCCTCCGAGGTCTAGGCCTCACCCTGGATCCCTTTGTTAGGGGTTTGATGTTCTATTATGGGCTAGATTTCCATGATCTAGCCCCGAACTTCTTTCTCCACATCTCGACATTCATTATCGTGTGTGAGGCCTTCCTCTGCATTACCCCTCACTTCGGCATGTGGCTCAAGACCTTTGACGTGAAGCCGAAGATGGTCGAGGGACAGTATGCAGTGTGCGGAGGCGCATTAATAAGCAAGATAGCAGGAGCTCCGTGGCCCAAAGGTTCCTTTCCAGAGGTGTCCGGATTATGGCAACAGGAGTGGTTTTACATCACAGCTCCTAGAAGTGCCAAGTGGGTGGCTGCCCCTGCTTTCCGCTCGGGCCCTCCACCACAACTGATGTCATGGATTAGCAGAGGACTGAGCTGGGGTCCAGCCAAGGACGTGCCTATACTGCAGAGCCGCATTCACGATCTCTTCGAAGGAGATTTCAGTCTGGTTACGATGGCGCAAGTCATGCTGGTTCGTCGAGTCCAGCCTTGCAAACGTCGGCCCCTCCGCATGTGGGAGTTCAACCCAGAAGGGTCACGTACTATTCAGAATTTCCTCGGCCTGACACACGAGGAGATGTACAAATCATTCTTCGGACCCCTAATAGAGTGTCCGGATACTACCGAGGACGTGGGCCTGAGCAGCAACCGTACCGCCGACCAAGTAAGTAATCCTTTAGCCGAACACACCTTCTTTTTTTTACCATGACGTCATTCTGAGATATCGCTCTTTGACCAGGACTGGCTAACAAAGGCGAAGATGATTCGGTGTTCGGCCCCCCTTCCTGACGGTTTGGAGAATCCGGTACTGGAAAAGATGCTCGAGCTAGCACCTTGCCCGGAGCCCTCAAAGGAAGATAAAGGGGGGAATAATGAGGTCGAATGCGGGCCCCCATCGCTACCAATTCCAACCGAGGGAATGAGCACCTCCATGAAGGAGGATAACCAAGGAGAAGAATCTGACCTTCTCTCGCTTCGGGGAAGGAAGAGGACTGCCTCTGAAGATCCGGAAACCGAGGCTTCCAAACAGGAGAAGAAGTCTCCACTAAAGGGTCCTGCCTTGGAGGGTGCTTTTGCCACACAAATTCCGAGCGAGTATCAGCCCTCCAACGAGCTGTAAGTAATCAGAAAGTACTTTAATAGTGGAGATATACTACCTTACCTCTGAGGAAAATAACCGAAGCGTTTATCTTGCAGTTTGGATCTTAGCCCTTCTCAGAAGAGCTCGTCTTCAGGGGATCTTCTTCGGTGATGATGGAGAGCGAAATGCCTCCCTCGGACTCCCCCGCTCAAGAAGCGGGCAACCTTGAAGTGTCATCGCGGAGGGCCTCTCTGGATCCGGTGTGGCCAGAAGATAATCCTATAGTCACCCGAAGTCCCCAGCGTCCGGCTCTTGAAGAGAGAAAACAAAAGTGTCCGGCACCGTCTGGTATGCGGTCGGACGTACTGAGGGAGCTGTTGGAGCGAGCGGCCATCTCAAAAGAACACCGTATGTTGATGGGTACAGTGATGGAAAGAATTTCGTCCGCCGAAAGCGGATTGCATGGAGCCTTTATGATTCTACTGACGGGCTTTGAGGTACGTGAAACGATATACTTTTTGATAGTACCGCACATTTTAGGTGTGCCCTGTGTAGATAGTAGCCCCTGAGACTGTGGTCGTCGTCGAGAACGGCGGCGAACAGAGGATCGTAGTCCCAGGTAATAATCATACCGCTTTATGTGCATGTGATGGGAGCTCTGGTGGCTGGCCGAACTAATGAGTTTGCCGAACTAAAGCGGCAACTGGATGCGGCAGATGCCGGCATCGAGCTTGTTAACAAGCGGCTTGACGAGGCACAGGGTAAGTAATGTTTTTCCGGTAAACATCACATAGTAAGAGCAGCATGATGCCAATATCTTTAATATGTTGTGACTGCAGACGGAGCTGCCATCGTGGAGACCCTTCGGGCGGAACTTGCCCGAGCCAAGGAACAAGCAAGAGTTAGTAATGCGGCTGCTTTGAAGGCGGCCAAAGAGTGAAGAGCCGAGAAGGCCACGCATTGTGAAAGCAAAGAGAAGATGGCCAAAATGGCCGTAGAATTAAAAGACACTGCCGACCGTTGCCAGTTCCTTGAAAAGGAGAACCGAGTGAAGGCAGCGGACCTTGAAAAGGCCACGATGGTGACCAAAGACACTCGCTCTGCTACGAGGGCGAAGAAGGAGGAGCTGCGCGAAGCCGGGGATATTGCGGCTGGGAAGCCCTTTCTGCTGCAGAGGAAGTTCGGAGATCCGCGGTATGCCCTGCTGGATCGGCTGTGGAGTTCGGCAGACGCATATATGGACTTAGCGGCAAGCGCTGTCGATGCGGTCGAATACTTCCGAGATCAGACAGATCGTGGAGTGGACAAGCTGTTCTGGTTGCAATTTAACGTTCCAGAGCGTCCGCTTCCCTTGAATGATCAGCTAGCCGAATGGGCCGAACTTAATAGGTTGTTCGGACTTGCCATGAGGTCCGTCGTAGATCATTTGTGGCCGGAGAAGCCGAAGCCGAGCAGCTATTTCAGCTTAGCGCAGCAGTTCCTTGGTGCGGTGCCGCGCATCAATGTGATGAAGAGGTCGGCGTGCACAGAAGGCTCGCGGATGGCCTTTGCCCGTGTCAAGGCATGTAGGGCGGAGATGGATGCTACCACTGTTGCGGCGCAAGGTTCGGCCATAGGCCGAGTAGCTGCTGAGCACTATTTGAAGAGGTTCTTGAAGGTGCTCGTTTGATAGAGTCCCAGTGCTCGAAGAATATTATGTTTGAGTGACATGTATTCCCATTGTAAGCACAATGTTTTTATGAAATGTAGTAAGGCCGTATTTATACTTTTGCCGGAAAGTAATATGATGCCTCCTGTGCGGCCGTTTATGTATATATGTATATAACCTGAAAGATTGCAGTCGTCGGCTTCAACCCCCACGCATATAATGTGGAGGTGTTCGCAGAAAACGCGTGTTCACACTGAACCCAACGTCTTGGTCCTATTAAGGAGGTGATAGCGCAGCGAATGAGGCAACCGGACTATGATGGTTTAACACTTTCACTTAGCCATAGGAGTTTGACGGTGGGGCTACTATATAGCCCCTGGTGGCTCCGCACTCTCCCAAACTCGGGGTGCGTATATGCCTGGCCGGGAAACGGCCCTTCATTAAAGCGGAGGAATTCTAACATTCTGATAGGTCATCGAGTGGTTGACCAGTCTCGCGCTATACCATGACAGTCAGTTTTCGGCTTTCTCTACTGAGGTGCTCGTCCGGACGAACCAGGGCACAATCGCAGTAGTTCTCCTGGTGCTGCCTTAGCCGATAGAACGGAACGTAAGGCACCAAAACACAGGAGCCGGGCAAACCCAACATTTGACCAAAGACATGATTCGGAGCTGATGCATCTAAGGCCAAACTCGCGACGTCGAACACTCCCTAAGGTATTCGGTCTTTATGGTATAAACCGGGCCTAAATAGTGCCCTTTGTAAGAAGCCCCTTGTGTCCAGGTACGGGCATTTATTCTGACGTGGCCACATGCCAAGATGTCAGCATCCTTCTCAATTGTATTGAGAATCCGAGGGATGTGTATCAACAAGAGACAGTAAAAAAGGTTTACGCAGGGTCTTAATCTAAAAAGAATCCTTGGAGCGGGTCCCTGCTACACGTCTACGCCTGTGTCTCCATTGTGCCGTATCCTGGACGGGTGTAGCACGATGGTCATCTGTAAAAGAGAGGAACTCAGGTGAAAAGTTGTCGTGCAGAAAGGTAGTTTTTAAAGAAACCATGTATAATTAAAGATGAGTAAAAATTGCCACTTGTCTGCGCGCGTTGAGCCCCTTGTATTTATAATAGGGGTGTGGCCATCACTCCGGTATGAATTACATATAGCTGCGCCGGACTCGTCTAACCGTGTCCGTGGTCTTGACGACCTATCAAATGCTTTAGTTGGTGAGGCCGTTTTTAGTGTGCGGCTGCCAAGGCAGTCGCACTCTCTTCGGCACGCAAATATCGCTCAATATTTCCATTCACTGTAATGATGCCACGTGGACCGGGCATCTTGAGTGTGAGGGAAGCGTAATGCGGTATTGCATTAAAGCGAGCGAAAGCTTCGCGTCCAAGTAGTGCTTGATAGCCACCTTGGAATGGAGCAATGTGGAAGGTTAAATGTTCGCTACGGAAGTTATCGGGGAAGCCGAATATAACCTCTAGTAGCAGGGACCCCGTGCAGTGAGCCCCTGGGCCTGGCGTTACTCCTTTAAAGGTAGTGTTGCTATGGCAAATTTTCGTTGGATCTATCCCCATTTCGCGGAATGTATCCTGGTATATCAGGTTTAAACTGCTGCCACCGTCCATCAGGACCCGTGTAAAGTGGTATCCGTCAATTATTGGGTCTAATACCAGGGCAGCCCATCCTGCACGCCGGGTACTTGCTGAGTAATCACGATGGTCGAAAGTGATCGGTTGAGACGACTAGTGGCAGGACTTCGCGGTGATAGGCCCTTGGGCATATTTTTCTGGGAGTGCCGCTTTGTTTCTTCCCTTGATCATGTGTAACACGTTGACTGTTTTGACTTCTGGTGGAAACTTCTTTTGTTCCCCAATGTCTTGCTTTGGAGGCTCATCCTTGTCTTCACTTGGTGTATCCTCCCCCTTGTGTATGGAGTTGAGCTTGCCAGACTGCTTGAAGACCCAACATTCTTTGTGGGTATGATTAGCGGGTTTACCAGGGGTGCTATGGATCTGACATACTTGGTTCAGAATTTTGTTTAGGCTGGACAGTTCGCTCTGGCGCCTTTAGAGGGCGGCTTTTGCTGACTTGGCCGAGAGCTTTTGAATCCGGTGTTTACTGCCGTGCTCTTCGTGTTGTCTTCTTTATGTCGGCGTTGTTATTGTTGTTGCACCGTGATTTCCCGTTTCCATCTCTAACTTCGAATGTACTGGGATCTCTGATGCTGCATCTGGCTAGCCAGCTATCCTCGCCCGCACAAAAGCGGGTCATGAGGCTTGTTAATGCTGCCATTGTTCTTCGCTTTTCTTGGCTGAGGTGTCTGGCAAGCCATTCGTCACGGACGCTATGCTTAAAAGCTGACAAGGCTTCAGCGTCCGGACAGTCGACTATTTGGTTCTTTTTAGTAAGAAACCTGTTCCAAAGCTTTCGGGCTGACTCTCGGGGCTGTTGAGTTATATGACTCAAATCGTCCGCGTCCGGAGGTCGGACGTAAGTCCCCTAAAAATTTGCCCGAAAAGCATCTTCGAGCTCTTCCCAGCTTCCAATGGAACTTTTGGGGAGGCTCTTAAGCGAGTGCCGAGCTGGCCCTTTGAGTTTGAGGGCTAAATACTTAATGGCGTGGAGGTCATCTCCTCAAGCCATATGGATATGGAGGATATAATCCTCAATCCAGACACCAGGGTCTGTTGTTCCGTCATATGCCTCTATATTTACGGGTTTGAATCCTTCTGGAAATTCATGATCCAACACCTCATCGGTGAAACATAGGGGCTGTGCGGCACCCCTGTATCCGGGTGTACCGCGTTCTTCGGATATTTGTTGTGTTGCGTTGTATGCTGGAGCGCGTTTACGTGGTCCATAGATGGATCTGGTTGTGTCGTCCTTTTGATGCAAGTCCTCGCATGGATCGCGTATTGGCTTATGTGCGGCGTTGTTTGCCGCTCTATGTTGGCCGTGAGGTCGCCTATCCGGCCAGATGGCTGTTTTGATTTTTGGTTGTGGGGGGTCTAAGGCCTCCTCATCGAATTCAGGTAGCAACTTCCGCTTCGGGTAGCTCTTGGTAGGGCGATTACCACCGTACTTCGCTTCTGTGTTGAGTACTTTGTCCCATCTGATTTGGAGTGTGTCTTGCGCAGCTTTGAGCCTTTACTTCTGCTTTTTTAGACTCCTCGTTGAAGCAACGAGCCTTTCATGGGCATTCTGTTGCTCCGGATGTCCGTTCGGTGTGACGTCATCTGGACTATGATCTTTGACAGAGTCGGGTTGTTCTGCTTGATTCTCCGTGTTGCCGTGGTCCGGCAATGGTTCCCCCTGCTCTAACGCTGGGTCTGTATGATCATTGTTTCTGCCGAGGCGGGATTTGGGGCGGTGCTTATGCCGCCGTTTTGACTGCTTCTCGAGGGAACAACCCTTCGTTGCATCCTTCCGTTCCTCGTCATCGTTTTCCTTTGGTGTGTCCACCATGTATACGTCATGTGGTGAAGTGGGCGTCCAGTGCCCTGGGGGCAGTGGTTCCTGTTTGTCTCCTGCATCATCGTCCATGCCGTCGATGTATTCGGAGTCGGAGTCGAGCATGTCAGTTAAGTCATCGACAGTGGCTATTAAGTGGGTGGTGGGTGGGCCGTGAATTTCTTCGTCGTCCGTATCCCAGTCCTGCCGGACATAGTTCGGCCAGGATCCTCCAGACAAGGAGAGATACCTTAATGAGTTCAGTATGTCGCCAAAGGGCGAGTGCTGAAAAATATCCGCGGAGGTAAACTCCATGATCGGCGCCCAATCGGATTCGATAGGAACAGGCGCAGGCGGCTCGGAGTCCGTGGCCGGAGAAGGATCTGGCAGTTTAACAACACGGCTCTCGTGCAAGGTAAGTTCGATGTTTGGCTCGATCGCCGCTGAGGGTAAGGCCTCCGTGGCGGGGTCCATCCACCCGTCCATGGACGGTGCAACTGGCTCCGAATTGAGGGTCGGAGCGGCTGCCTGTGCGATCTCCTGAACACTGTCCGATGGTAGAGCTAAATCGCACTCATCGTGACCGCGTGACGCACAAGGCAGAGGCTCGAGTCCGTCGAAGATCAAGTCTCCACGGATATCTGCCGTGTAGTTTAATCTTCCAAACCTGACCTGGTGGCCAGGGGCGTAACTTTCGATCTGCTCTAGATGGCCAAGCGAATTGGCCCGCAGTGCAAAGCCACCAAACGCGAAGATCTGTCCGGGGAGAAAAGTCTCACCCTGGACTGCATCGCTATCGATGATAGTAGGAGCCATCAAGCCTAACGGCGACGACACAGAGGAACTCTCAATGAAAGCACCAATGTCGGTGTCAAAACCGGCGGATCTCGGGTAGGGGGTCCCAAACTGTGCGTCTAAGGCGGATGGTAACGGGAGGCAGGGGACACAATGTTTTACCCAGGTTCGGGCCCTCTTGATGGAGGTAAAACCCTACGTCATGCTTGATTAATATTGATGATATGGGTAGTACAAGAGTAGATCTACCACGAGATCGGAGAGGCTAAACCCTAGAAGCTAGCCTATGGTATGATTGCATGTTGTCCTACGGACTAAAACCCTCCGGTTTATATAGACACCAGAGAGGTTAGGGTTACACAAGGTCGGTTACAAAGGAGGAGATACACATATCCGTATTGCCTAGCTTGCCTTCCACGCCAAGTAGAGTCCCATCCGGACACGAGACGAAGTCTTCAATCCTGTATCTTCATAGTCTAACAGTCTGGCCAATGGAGATAGTCCGGCTGTCCGGAGACCCCCTAATCCAGGACTCCCACAACAAGCCTGGACAAACTCTTATACAAGGAAAAGCGCTCCCGAGGACTCATGGAAATATCATCAAGCTAGTTTTCATCACGTTCATATGATTCGCGTTCGGTACTTTGATAATTTGACATGTGGGTGGACCGATGGTTGGGTGCTGTTCTTACTTGAACAAGCATCCCACTTATGATTAACCTCTATTGCAAGCATCCGCAACTACAACAAAAGTATTAAGGTAAACCTAACCATAGCATGAAACATATGGATCCAAATCAGCCCCTTACGAAGCAACGCATAAACTAGGGTTTAAGCTTCTGTCACTCTGGCAACCCATCATCTACTTATTACTTCCCAATGCCTTCCTCTAGGCCCAAATAATGGTGACGTGTTATGTAGTCCATGTTCACATAACAGCACTAGAGGCTAGACAACATACATGTCATCAAAATATCGAACGAATACCAAATTCACATGACTACTAATAGCAAGACTTCTCCCTTGTCCTCAGGAACAAACATAACTACTCACAAAGCATATTCATGTTCATAATCAGACGGGTAATAATATGCATGAAGGATCTGAACATATGATCTTCCACCAATTAAAGCAACTAGCATGAACTACAAGGAGTAATTAACACTACTAGCAACCTACTAGCACCAATCCCGGACTTGGAGACAAGAATTGGATACAAGAGATGAACTAGGGTTTTGAGATGAGATGGTGCTAATGAAGATGTTGATGGAGATTGCCCTCTCCCGATGAGAGGAGCATTGGTGATGACGATGGCGATGATTCCCCCCTCCGGGAGGGAAGTTTCCCCGGTAGAACAGCTCTGCCGGAGCTCTAGATTGGATCCGCCAAGGTTCCGCCTCGTGGCGGCGGAGTTTCATCCCGAAAGGTTCCTTCTTCTTTTTTTTCTCGACTAAAGACTTCATATATGAGAAGATGGTCATCGGAGAGCCACCAGGGGGCCCACGAGGTAGGGGGCGCGCCCCCACCCTCGTGGAAAGGGTGTGGGCCCCCTGGTCTTCATCTTTGGCGAGGATTTTTCATTATTTTTTATAAGGTATTCCGTGGAGTTTCAGGACTTTTGGAGTTGTGCATAATAGGTCTCTAATATTAGCTCCTTTTTCGGCCCAGAATTCCAGCTGCCGGCATTCTCCCACCTTATGTAAACCTTGTAAAATAAGAGAGAGTAGCCATAAGTATTGTGACATAATGTGAAATAACAGCCCATAATGCAATAAATATCGATATAAAAGCATGATGCAAAATGGACGTTTCACTGGCAAGTCTCTTTACTCGTTCTGTAATGCATCATCCCGCAACTAACTCATTAGTCACTTTGCTTGCAAGGCTTATAGTGATGAGCATTACCGAGAGGGCCTAGAGATACCTCTCCGAAACACGGAGTGACAAATCCTAATCTCGATCTATGCCAACTCAACAAACACCATCGGAGACACCGGTAGAGCATCCTTATAATCACCCAGTTACATTGTGACGTTTGATAGCATACTAAGTGTTCCTTCGGTATACGGGAGTTGCATAATCTCATAGTCATAGGAACATGTATAACTCATGAAGAAAGCAATAGCAATAAACTAAACGATCATAGTGCTAAGCTAACGGAAGGGTCTTATCCATCACATCATTCTCTAATGATGTGATCCCGTGCATCAAATGACAACACATGTCCATGGCTAGGAAACTTAACCATCTTTGATTAAAGAGCTAGTCAAGTAGAGGCATCCTAGGGACACTATGTTTGTCTATGTATTCACACATGTACTAAGTTTCCGGTTAATACAATTCTAGCATGAATAATAAACATTTATCATGATATAAGGAAATATAAATAACAACTTTATTATTGCCTCTAGGGCATATTTCCTTCATGATGCATTACGGAACGAGTAAAGAGACTTGCCGGTGACGAGATTGAACTAGGTATGATGATACCGACGATCGAATCTTAGGTAAGTAACATACCAATGACAAAGGGAACAATGTATGTTGTCATGTGGTTTGACTGATAAAGATCTTCATAGAATATGTAGGAACTAATATTAGCATCCAGGTTCTGCTATTGGTTATTGACCGGAGATGTGTCTCGGTTATGTCTGCATAGTTCTCGAACCCGTAGGGTCCGCACGCTTAACGTTTGATGACGACTTGTAGTATGAGTTATGTGATTGGATGAATCGAAGTTTTTTCAGAGTCCTGGATGTGATCACGGATATGAAGACGGGTCTCAAAATGGTCGAGACATAAAGATTGATATATTGGAAGGTTATGTTTGGACACCGGAAAGGTTTCGGATAGGTTCGGACATTTTCCGGAGTACCAGGAGGTTACCGGAGTCCCCCGGGGGGGTTAATGGGCCTTCATGGGCCCTAGTGGAAGAGAGGAGGCGGCGACCAGGTGGAGGCGCGCCCCCAAGCCCAATCCGAATTGGACTAGGGTTGGGGGGCGGCCCCCCCTTTCCCTCTCCTCCTCCTTATCTTTCCTCCTTCCCCCTTCTTCGGAAAGGAAAGGGGGGGGGGGCGAATCCTACTTGGACCGGGAGTCCAAGTAGGACTCCCCCCATGGCGCGCCCCCCTTGGATGTCCACCTCTCCTCCCCCCTTTATATACATGGGAGGGGGCACCCTAAAGACACACCAAGTCTTCTGTTAGCCGTGTGCGGTGCCCCCCTCCACAGTTACACACCTCGGTCATATCGTCGTTGTTCTTAGGCAAAACCCTGTGTCGGTAACTTCATCATCACCGTCACCACGCCATCGTGCTGACAGAACTCTCCCTCGTCCTCAACTGGATCAAGAGTTCGAGGGACGTCATCAAGCTGAACATGCGCTGATCGCGGAGGTGACATACGTTCGGTGCTTGGATCAGTTGGATCGCAAAGACGTTCGACTACATCAACTGCATTACTAAACGCTTCCGCTTTCGGTCTATGAGGGTACGTGGAAACACTCTCCCCGCTTGTTGCTATGCATCTCCTAGATAGATCTTGCGTGATCGTAGGTAAAAAATTTCAAATACTGTGTTCCCCAACAGTGGCATCTGAGCCAGGTCTATGCGTAGATGTTATATGCACGAGTAGAACACAATGAGTTGTGGGCGATAATAGTCATACTGCTTACCAGCAACATCTTACTTTGATTCGGCGGTATTGTTAGATGAAGCGGCCCAGACCGACTTTACATGACCGCGTTCATGAGACTGGTTCTACCGACGTGCTTCACACACAGGTGGCTAGCGGGTGTCTATTTCTCCAACTTTAGTTGAATCGAGTTTGACTACGCCCGGTCCTTGTTGAAGGTTAAAGCAGCACACTTGGCGAAAAATCGTTGTGGTTTTCATGCATAGTCGGTTATTGCTAGAAGCCCGTAGCAGCCACGTAAAACTTGCAACAACCAAGTAGAGGAGACGTCTAACTTGTTTTTGCAGGGCATGTTGTGAGGTGATATAGTCAAGACGTGATGAGATATAAAATTTTGTATGAGATGATCATGTTTTGTAACCGTCATCGGCAACTAGCAGAAGCCTTATGGTTTTTGCTTTATTGTATGAATTGCAATCGCCATGTAATTGCTTTACTTTATCACTAAGCGGTAGCGAAAGTCATAGAAGCAATAGTCAGCGAGACAACAACGATGAAACGATGGAGATCAAGGTGTCAAGCCGGTGACAATGGTGATCATGACGGTGGTTTGGAGATGGAGATCAAAGGCACAAGATGATGACGGCCATATCGTATCAATTATTTTGATTGCATGTGATGTTTATCTTTTATGCATCTTATTTTGCTTAGTACGGTGGTAGTATTATAAGATGATCTCTCGCTAAATTTTAAGGTATAAGTGTTCTCCCTGAGTGTGCACTATTGCTACAGTTCGTCGTGCCAAGACACCACGTGATGATCGGGTGTGATAAGCTCTACGTTCACATACAATGGGTGCAATCCAGTTTTGCACTCGCAGAATACTCGGGTTAAACTTGACGAGCCTAGCATATGCACATATGGCCTCGGAACACTGAGACAGAAAGGTCGAATATAGTAGATATGATCAACATAGTGATGTTCACCATTGAAAACTACTCCATATCACATGATGATCGGACATGGTTTAGTTGATATGGATCACGTGATCATTTAGATGACTAGAGAGATGTCTATCTAAGTGGGAGTTCTTAAGTAATATGATTAATTGAACTTTAATTTATCATGAACTTAGTACCTAATAGTATTTTGCATGTCTATGTTGTTGTAGATCAATGGCCCGTGCTACCGTTCCTTTGAATTTTAATGCATTCCTAGAGAAAGTTAAGTTGAAAGTTAATGGTAGCAATTACACAGACTGGGTCTGTAACTTGAGCATTATCTCATTGCTGCACAGAAGAATTACGTCTTGGAAGCACTGCTAGGTGCAAAGCCCACTGTAGGAGCAACTGCAGATGTTATGAATGTGTGGTAGAGCAAAGCTGATGACTACTCGAAAGTACAGTGTGCCATGCTTTACGGCTTAGAATCGGGACTTCAACGACGTTTTGAACATCATGGAGCATATGAGAAGTTCCAGGAATTGAATTTAATATTTCAAGCAAATTCCCGGATTGAGAGATATGAAGTCTCCAATAAGTTTTACAGCTGCAAAATGGAGGAGAATAGTTCTGTCAGTGAACATATACTCAGAATGTCTGGGTACCACAACCACTTGACTCAACTGGGAGTTAATCTTCCTGATGATAGTGTCATTGACATTGTAACGACCAAACCTCGAAGGATTTGAGTCTCTGTGCTTACCGTGCTAGTCCCTGGATCGAACTCGCTAGCACACACAATATAGATGAATACCAGAATAGCAAGTGCATCATTTATTACATCGTATGATCCAGAATATATAAAATAAAACAATCTGCATAGCACTTGGCTAGCTCTATTCAATCTAACAATGGAAAGTAGCAGAAAATAACGACGAGTTCCATCATAGCCCACTGGCGATGCTGAGTGCAGACTCGCGACCCTAACGGTACCTTACTCTTCGTCTGAATATCCTGCAACATGAGACGTTGCAGCCATATAGGTCAATACTTGGAATATATTGGCAAGTTACACAGGAGTAATAATAAAGCAGACCTACATGTATATGCATAGTATATCAAAAGGAAGGCTTGAGGGTTTATTTTTGCAGAAAGCTGATTTTGTCCTCATAACTACCTAATAGTCAAATTTTTATTTAGTTCTTTTATTACTACAATTAAATACACAAGGTTGAGTTGGCAAAAATCAACTCCAACCTACCCTTTATTAAGTTTTACCATAAAAATTATTAAGTGTCACATCTACCAAGATCATCCAACAACTGTAATGGCACAGTCGCTCAAAGTTGCCCATAACCGGGGCACGGCTAATCATGATTAGTTTTTAATACTCTGCAGAGTTTAGTACACTTTACCCACTGGACCCAACCCAAAGATTGAGAAGAAGTCTTTCAGAAGCAGTCCCCTAGTTCCAACAGGAGGCCCATCCCAACTATTATATCTACATCTGCTGGCACATCCGTGTAAGGGTTCCACAACTGATCAACTAAGCAAGAGCCCATTTAGCTAGTGGTCGCACATGGAAGCTACAAGTCACTAAGTCTGTCTGATCTTTTTGAGCCTGGGCGGCCGTCCACTTACATTCAGAGGGTATAAACCATGATGTTCTTGAAACCACCCTAGCAATACCAATTCCGCCTAGAGGTGAATTAAATCTTGAGTTACTACTCAAATTATTATATATATAATCCTCACATAAGCTCAATGAATACATGAACCACCCTGTCTACAAAGCATAGCAAAACTACAACTACCATGATCTGCAATGACGGGAGATAGCTCAACAATATAGCAGAATAATATAGTAATCCTATACATGCATATATTCAAAGTGTGATATAACTACATGCATAGAAAACAATAGGTAAAGGATGATCAACATGTAACTTGCCTTGGTTCTGGTTCAGAAAGTCACACTCCTGACAATAGTTCGCGTCGCACTCCGGACAATCTACACGTTTCACACAATTCAACAAATCAATCACCGGAACACGAATAGAACCAAAACAAAACCAATAAGAAAAGCATTTTTAAAACTCAACAACAGTAGCATAACAGCACCTAAAATGCACTACGATCACAATGCAAAAAGAATCACTCGAATTCGATAAGCGGTTTAAAAGATATGGCCTCCGGAAGGTTTAATTCAAATTCAAACGAATTCAAATTTGAACAGTGCAAACATGTGCAAAGTTGGTACTGTGATAATGTGCCGATTTTTGTGAGTGCACAGGAAAAATAATTACCTAAATTGGACTTATAGATTAAAAGATATAGCTAGTTGAAGTTAGAGTTGAAATCTGAAAAAGAAAACAGAAAACAATAGAAAACTCCTGCACTGTAGCAACTCCTGTGCGGCACTGTAGCGGAGCGCCACGTGGCGGTGTCCGATTGGCTGGGCGCGTGTGCTCACCAGAACAGGGGGAAAATGGCGGAGGCGGCGGCTCTCCGGTGGGTCTCCCGCGAAAGTGAAGTAGCAGACGGGTTCAGCACGAGTTGCGGAGGTGGTGGTGGTGTCGGACGGCGGCGGGGTGTGTTCTGCGGGCGACGGTGACGACGTGAAAAAAAACTGCTCCGGCGGCGTCGGGTTCGCTTGGGCGGCTTGCTCCGCTGTGATTCCGGCGACAAAAATATGTCAGCAAGGTGCGGCGTTGAGCAGGGGGTCGAGGGGAGTGAACGGTGCGGCCGGTGGTGTCCTTACGGTGGCAGAAACGACCGACAAAGACGACGACGGCTCGAGCTCCACCGCGAGATGCGTTTCGCCCTAGCTGCTCGTGCAGACAAGGAAAGGATGGAGAAGGGGCCGCGGTAGGGTTCTTCGAGGTCCAGAACTCGCGTGTGATGTCCCTGGCTCGCACGGGATCGATCCAGGTCAGCCTCGGCATACGCGCGGCGCGGTTGCGTCTGGTTCGGGGTGGAAGATGGGTGCGGGGCCCGCTGGTCAGTGGCTGGGGCAAGGTGGATCGGGCGCAGGCGAGCGATACGGGTCGGGTGCGGGCATACCGCTTCGCTGCGGCTTAGGTGGGCTGCGGTTGTGCGGGGTTAGGTGGGCCGCTGTGGCTGCAGTGGAGTGGGCGGCGTTGCTGGGTGATACGTCTCCAGCGTATCTATAATTTTTGATTGCTCCATGCTCTATTATCTACTGTTTTGGACATTATTGGGCTTTATTATCCACTTTTATATTATTTTTGGGACTAACCTATTAACCGAAGGCCCAGCCCAGAATTGTTGTTTTTTGCCTGTTTTAGGGTTTCGAAGAAAAGGAATATCAAATGGAGTCCAACGGAATGAAACCTTCGGGAACGTGATTTTCTCACCGAATACAACTCAGGAGACTTGGACCCTATGTCAAGTCAATTAACAGGAGGCCACGAGGTAGGGGGGCGCGCCTGCCCCCCCCCCCCCCAGGCACGCCCTCCACCCTCGTGGGCCCCCTGTTGCTCCACCGACGTACTTCTTCCTCCTATATATATCCACGTACCCCCAAATTATCAGATACGGAGCCAAAAACCTAATTCCACCGCGCAACTTTCTGTATCAACGAGATCCCATCTTGGGGCCTGTTCTGGAGCTCCGCCGGAGGGGGCATCAATCACAGAGGGCTTCTACATCATCATCCAAGCCCCTCCGATGAAGTGTGAGTAGTTTACTTCAGACCTACGGGTCCATAGTTAGTAGCTAGATGGCTTCTTCTCTCTTTTTGGATCTCAATACAATGTTCTCCCCCTCTCTCGTGGAGATCTATTCGATGTAATCTTCTTTTTGCGGTGTGTTTGTTGAGACCGATGAATTGTGGGTTTTTGATCAAGTCTATCTATGAGTAATATTTGAATGTTCTCTGAATTCTTTTATGTATGATTGGTTATCTTTGCAAGTCTCTTCGAATTATCAGTTTGGTTTGGCCTACTAGATTGGTTGTTCTTGCCATGGGAGAAGTGCTTAGCTTTGGGTTCGATCTTGCGGTGTCCTTTCCCAGTGACAGAAGGGGCAGAAAGGCATTTATTGTATCGTTGCCATCGAGGATAACAAGACGGGTTTTTTATCATATTGCATGAAACTATCCCTCTACATCATGTCATCTTGCTTAAGGCATTACTCTGTTTTTAACTTAATACTCTAGATGCATGCTGGATAGCGGTCAATGAGTGGAGTAATAGTAGTAGATGCAGGCAGGAGTCGGTCTACTTGTCTCGGGCGTGATGCCTATATACATGATCATACCTAGATATTCTCATAACTATGCTCAATTCTGTCAATTGATCAACAGTAATTTGTTCACCCATCGTAGAATACTTATGCTCTTGAGGGAAGCCACTAGTGAAACCTATGGCCCTGGGGTCTCTTTCTCATCATATCAATCTCCATCATTTCATTATTGCTTTGCTTTTACTTGGCTTTTACTTTTTACTTTGCATCTCTATACCAAAAATACCAAAAATATTATTTATCATCTCTATCAGATCTCACTTTCGTAAGTGACCGTGAAGGGATTGACAACCCCTCAGCGCGTTGGTTGCGTTAAGCTATTGTTTTTGTGTAGGTACGAGGGACTCGCGCGTAGCCTCCTACTGGATTGATACCTTGGTTCTCAAAAACTGATGGAAATACTTACGCTAGTTTGCTGCATCATCCTCTCCTCTTTGGGGAAATCCAACGCAGTGCTCAAGAGGTAGCAAGAAGAATTTCTGGCGCCGTTGCCGGGGTGTCTGCGCAAAAGTCAACATACCAAGTACCCATCACAATCCCTATCTCCTGCATTACATTGTTTGCCATTTGCCTCTCGTTTTCCTCTCCCCCCAATTCACCCTTGCCGTTTTATTTGCCCTATCTTTCTCTATCCTCCCTCTCTTTCTCTATTTGCCTCTTTTTGCTCGCTTGCCTTTTTGTTTGCTTGTGTGTTAGTTTGCTTGTTTGTCGCGATGGCTCAAGATAATACTAAATTGTGTGACTTCACCAATACCAACAACAATGATTTCCTTAGCACTCCGATTGCTCCTCTTACCAATGCTGCATCTTGTGAAATTAATACTGCTTTGCTGAATCTTGTCATGAAAGATCCGTTCTCCGGCCTTCCTAGTGAAGATGTCGCTACCCATCTTAATAGCTTCGTTGATTTGTGTGACATGCAAAACAAGAAAGATGTCGATAATGATATTGTTAAATTGAAGCTATTTCCTTTTTCGCTTAGAGATCGTGCTAAAGCTTGGTTTTCGTCTTTGCCTAAAAATAGTATTAATTCATGGAACAAGTGCAAAGATGCTTTTATCTGTAAGTATTTTCCTCCCTCTAAGATCATCTCTCTTAGAAACGATATTATGAATTTTAAGCAACTTGATCATGAACATGTTGCACAAGCTTGGGAGAGAATGAAATTAATGATACGTAATTGCCCTACTCATGGTTTAAATTTGTGGATGATTATACAAATTTTTTATGCCGGACTGAATTTTGCTTCTAGAAATCTTTTAGATTCGGCCGCGGGAGGCACTTTTATGGAAATCACTTTACGAGAAGCTACTAAACTCCTAGATAGTATTATGGTTAAATTATTCTCAATGGCATACTGAAAGATCTACTAATAAAAAGGTGCATGTGATAGAAGAAATTAATGTTTTGAGTGGAAAGATGGATGAACTTATGAAATTATTTGCTAATAAGAGTGTTTATTCCGATCCTAATGATAAGCCCACGTCTACTTTGATTGAGAATAATAATGAATCCATGGATGTGAATTTTTTTGGTAGAAACAATTTTGGTAACAACGCGTATAGAGGAAATTTTAATCCTAGGCTTTATCCTAGTAATCCCTCTAATAATTATGGTAATTCCTACAACAATTCTTATGGAAATTATTATAAGATGCCCTCTGATTTTGGATCTAATATTAAAGAATTTATTACTTCGCAAAAGAATTTTAATACTATGATTGAAGAAAAATTGCTTAAGATTGATGATTTGGCTAGGAACGTTGATAGAATTGCTCTTGATGTTGACTCTTTGAAACTTATATCTATTCCACCTAAGCATGATATCAATGAGTCTCTCAAAGCTATGAGAATTTCCATTGATGAGTGCAAAGAAAGAACCGCTAGGATGCGTGCTAAGAAAGATGCCTTTATAAGAGCATGTTCTTCTAGTTCCTATGAAAATAATGATGAAGATCTAAAAGTTATTGATGTGTCCCCTATTAAATCTTTGTTTTGCAATATGAATCTTGATAATGATGGGACTGAATATGATCCACCTTTACCTAGAAGGCGTTCCAAGAATTCTGAATATTTTGATCTTGATGCTAAATTTGATAAAAGTGGGGTTGAAGAAATTAAAACCCTAGATGTTGCTAAACCCACTATTATGGACTTCAAGGAATTTAACTATGAAAATTGCTCTTTGATTGATTGTATTTCCTTGTTGCAATCTGTGTTAAATTCTCCTCATGCTTATAGTCAAAATAAAGCGTTTACTAAACATATCGTTGATGCCTTAATGCAATCTTATGAAGAAAAACTTGAATTGGAAGTTTCTATCCCTAGAAAACTTTATGATGAGTGGGAACCTACTATTAAAATTAAAATTAAAGATCATGAGTTTTATGCTTTGTGTGATTTGGGTGCTAGTGTCTCTACTATTCCCAAAACTTTGTGTGATTTGCTAGATTTCCGTAATATTGATGATTGCTCTCTAAACTTGCATCTTGTGGATTCCACTATTAAGAATCCTATGGGAATAATTAATGGTGTTCTTATTGATGCAAATAGGAATTATTTGCCCGTAGATTTTATCGTTCTTGATATAGATTGCAATCCTTCTTGCCCTATTATCCTCGGTAGACCTTTCCTTAGAACGCTTGGTGCAATTATTGATACGAAGGAAGGGAATATTAGATTCCAATTTCCATTAAAAAGGGCATGGAACACTTCCCTATAAAGAAAATAAAATTACCATATGAATCTATCATGATAGCCACTTACGGATTGCCAACCAAAGATGGCAATACCTAGATCTATTCTTGCTTGTTATGCCTAGCTAGGGGCGTTAAACGATAGAGCTTGTTGGGAGGAAACCCAATTTTATTTTCATTTCTTGCTTTTTGCTCCTGTTTAGTAATAAATAAATTACTTAACCTCTGTTTTGGTTGTGTTTTTTGTGTTTAATTAGTGTTTGTGCCAAGTAGAACCGTTGGGAAGACTTGGGGAAAGTCTTGTTGAACTTGCTGTAAAAAAACAGAAACTTTAGCGCTCACGAGAACTTCTGTCATTTTTATTTGGAGAGTGATATTTAGTTAATTCTTTTTGAAGATGATTAATATATAAATTACTCTCGTACAGAAATTTATTTTAGAATTTTTGGGGTTGCAGATCTTGCGCTAGCTACAGATTACTACAGACTATTCTGTTTTTTGACAGATTCTGTTTTTCGTGTGTTGTTTGCTTATTTTGATGAATCTATGGCTAGTAAAATAGTTTATAATCCATAGAGAAGTTGTAATACAGTAGGTATAACACCCATATAAATAAATAATTAGTTCATTACAGTACCTTGAAGTGGTCTTTTGTTTTCTTTCGCTAACGGAGCTCACGAGATTTTCTACTTTAAGTTTTGTGTTGTGAAGTTTTCAAGTTTTGGGTAAAGATTTGATGGATTATGGAACAAGGAGTGGCAAGAGCCTAAGATTGGGGATGCCCATGGCACCCCCAAGATAATCTAAGGACACCTAAAATCCAATGCTTGGGGATGCCCCGGAAGGCATCCCCTCTTTTGTCCACTTCTATCAGTAACTTTACTTGGAGCTATATTTTTATTCACCACATGATATGTGTTTTGCTTGGAGCGTCTTTTATGATTTGAGTCTTTTCTTATTAGTTTACCACAATCATCTTTGTTGTACACACCTTTTGATAGAGCCATACATAATTTGGAATTTGATAAGAATACTCTATGTGCTTCACGTATATCTTTTGAGTTATATAATTTTGCTCTAGTGCTTCACTTATATCTTTTAGAGCACGGTGGTGGATTTGCTTTATAGAAACTATTGATCTCTCATCTTTCACTTAGATTATTTTGAGAGTCTTAATAGAATGGTAATTTGCTTAATAATAATATGCTTGGTATTCAAGATTTGTAAAACCTTCTTTTGAAGTGCGTTGAATACTAAGAAAAATTGATGCTTGATAATTGTTTTGAGATATGACGATGGTGATATTAGAGTCATGCTAGTTGAGTAGTTGTGAATTTGAGAAATGCTTGTGTTAAAGTTTGTGATTCCCGTAGCATGCACGTATGGTGAACCGTTATGTGATGAAGTTAGAGCATTATTTATTTATTGATTGTCTTCCTTATGAGTGGCGATCGGGGACGAGCGATGGTCTTTTCCTACCAATCTATCCCCCTAGGAGCATGCGTGTAATACTTTGCTTTGATAACTTCTAGATTTTTGCAATAAGTATATGAGTTCTTTATGACTAATGTTGAGTCCATGGATTATACGCACTTTCCTTCCTTCCGCCATTGCTAGCCTCTCTAATACTGCGCACTTTTCGCCGGTATTATACACCCACCAAATACCTTCCTCAAAACAGCCACCATACCTACCTATCATGGCGTTTCCATAGCCATTCCGAGATATATTGTCATGCAACTTTCCACCGTTCTGTTCATTATGACACGCTCCATCATTGTCATATTGCTAGCATGATCATGTAGTTGACATCGTATTTGTGGCAAAACCACCGTTCATAATTCTTTCATACATGTCACTCTTGATTCATTGCATATCTCGGTACACCGCTGGAGGCATTCATATAGAGTCATATTTTGTTCTAAGTATTGAGTCGTAAGAAAAATAAAAAGTGTGATGATCATCATTTTTAGAGCATTGTCCCAAGTGAGGAAAGGATGATGGAGACTATGATTTCCCCACAAATCGGGATGAGACTCCGGATGAAAAATAAAAAAAAAGAGAAAAAGAGGCCATAAAAAAGAGAAGGCCCAAAAAATGAGAGAAAAAGAGAGTAGGGACAATGTTACTATCCTTTTACCACACTTGTGCTTCAAAGTAGCACCATGATCTTCATGATATTGAGTCTCTCATTCTGTCACTTTCATATACTAGTGGGAATTTTTCATTATAGAACTTGGCTTGTATATTCCAATGATGGGCTTTCTCAAAATGCCCTAGGTCTTCGTGAGCGAGCGAGTTGGATGCACACCCACTTAGTTTCTTTTGTTGAGCTTTCATATACTTATGGCTCTAGTGCATCCGTTGCATGGCAATCCCTACTAACTCACATTGATATCTATTGATGGGCATCTCCATAGCTCGTTGATACGCCTAGTTGATGTGAGACTTATCTTCCCCTCTTTTTGTCTTCTTCACAACCACCATTCTATTCCACATATAGTGCTATATCCATGGCTCACGCTCATGTATTGCGTGAAGATCGAATTTTTTTTGAAAATGTCAAAAGTATGAAACAATTGCTTGGCTTGTCATCGGGATTGTGCATGATTTAAATACTTTGTGTGGTGAAGATAGAGCATAGCCAGACTATATGATTTTGTAGGGATAGCTTTGTTTGGCCATGTTATTTTGAGAAGACATAATTGCTTTGTTGTATGCTTGAAGTATTATTATTTTTAAGTCAATATGAACTTTTGTCTTGAATATTTTGAATATAAATATTCATACCACAATTAAGAAGATTTACATTGAAATTATGCCAAGTAGCACACCGCATCAAAAATTCTGTTTTTATCATTTACCTACTCGAGGATGAGCAGGAATTAAGCTTGGGGATGCTTGATACGTCTCCAACGTATCTATAATTTTTGATTGCTCCATGCTATATTATCTACTGTTTTGGACATTTTTGGGCTTTATTATCCACTTTTATATTATTTTTGGGACTAACCTATTAACCGGAGGCCCAGCGCAGAATTGCTATTTTTTGCCTGTTTTAGGGTTTCGAAGAAAAGGAATATCAAACGGAGTCCAAACGGAATGAAACCTTCGGGAACGTGATTTTCTCACCGAATACAACTCAGGAGACTTGGACCCTACGTCAAGTCAATTAACAGGAGGCCACGAGGTAGGGGCGCGCCTGCCCCCCCCCCCCCAGGCGCGCCCTCCACCCTCGTGGGCCCCCTGTTGCTCCACCAACGTACTTCTTCCTCCTATATATATCCACGTACCCCCAAACGATCAGATACGGAGCCAAAAACCTAATTCCACCGCTGCAACTTTCTGTATCCATGAGATCCCATCTTGGGGCCTATTCTGGAGCTCTGCCGGAGGGGGCATTGATCACGGAGGGCTTCTACATCATCATCCAAGCCCCTCCGAGGAAGTGTGAGTAGTTTACTTCAGACCTACGGGTCCATAGTTAGTAGCTAGATGGCTTCTTCTCTCTTTTTGGATCTCAATACAATGTTCTCCCCCTCTCTTGTGGAGATCTATTCGATGTAATCTTCTTTTTGCGGTGTGTTTGTTGAGACCGATGAATTGTGGGTTTATGATCAAGTCTATCTATGAATAATATTTGAATCTTCTCTAAATTCTTTTATGTATGATTGGTTATCTTTGCAAGTCTCTTCGAATTATCAGTTTGGTTTGGCCTACGAGATTGGTTGTTCTTGCCATGGGAGAAGTGCTTAGCTTTGGGTTCGATCTTGCGGTGTCCTTTCCGAGTGACAGAAGGGGAAGCAAGGCACGTATTGTATCGTTGCCATCGAGGATAACAAGATGGGGTTTTTATCATATTGCATGAAACTATCCCTCTACATCATGTCATCTTGCTTAAGGCATTACTCTGTTTTTAACTTAATACTCTAGATGCATGCTGGATAGCGGTCGATGAGTGGAGTAATAGTAGTAGATGCAGGCAGGAGTCGGTCTACTTGTATCGGACGTGATGCCCATATACATGATCATACCTAGATATTCTCATAACTATGGTCAATTATGTCAATTGCTCAACAGTAATTTGTTCACCCACCGTAGAATACTTATGCTCTTGAGAGAAGCCACTAGTGAAACCTATGGCCCCCGGGTCTCTTTCTCATCATATCAATCTCCATCACTTTATTATTGCTTTGCTTTTACTTTTCTTTTACTTTTTACTTTGCATCTCTATACCTACAATACCAAAAATATTATTTATCATCTCTATCAGATCTCACTTTCGTAAGTGACCGTGAAGGGATTGACAACCCCTAAGCGTGTTGGTTGCGTTGAGCTATTATTTTTGTGTAGGTATGAGGGACTCGTGCGTAGCCTCCTACTGGATTGATACCTTGGTTCTCAAAAACTGTGGGAAATACTTATGCTACTTTGCTGCATCATCCGCTCCTCTTCAGGGAAATCCAACGCAGTGCTCAAGAGGTAGCACTGGGACGCTGGCTGGCCGTCTTGCTACCTTTCTCTTTTTTTAACACAACAATAGAATACAAAATAAATAAAATAACATACACAATATAAAATCTAAATAAAAATACCTAGACACACAGTAAAAATATCCCTATAGCTATAAAGTACAGGAATGCTAGTTCCAACACTAATGCAATTTTGTAAAATCCTTTTTATGCAATAGGCCAGACAAACAGTAAAATAACACACAAATAAAATACTTTTGAGATTAATAAAAATACCAGAACACATCAGATGAACTGGAAATAATATTCTGGGCATTATGAACATTTTTAGAACAGGGGAGAAGTCATGTTATATCTACTCCAATAAATTGCCTTTAGTTGCATAATGATTCGAATATTGCAGAAAGACAAATAATGCGTGGAAAATGTGAGATGCATATGAATGATATAATAACATCCTAATTTAGGAAATGGGATGTTACAAACCTACCCCCCTTAAGATGAATCTCGCCCTCGAGATTCGGGCTAGCTAGCAAATAGGTGTGGGTGATCTTGCCTGAGATCTTCCTCTCGTTCCCAGGTGGCTTCTTCCTTTGTGTGACGATCCCATTGAATCTTGCATAACTTAATTGTCTTGGTGCGAGTAACCCTCTATGATGTCTCCAAAATCCTAACAGGTTTCTCCTCACATGTCAAATCACTCTCCAACTGAATTGCCTCAAGTGGCACTGTGTCCCTCAATGGAACATCCATCATCTCTGCATGGCACTTCTTCAACTGAGATACATGAAACACATTATGAACTCTTGACAAGGATTCTGGCAACTCCGGCTGATAAGCTTCCTCTCCTCTACACTCCAAGATCTTGTAAGGCCCCACAAAATGTGGTGCTAACTTACCTTTAATTCCAAACCTCTTAATTCCACGAAGTGGTGAAACTCTAAGATATGCACGGTATCCTTCCTCATATGTCACCTCCTTACGTTTCACATCTACATAACTCTTCTGCCTGGACTGTGCTATCGTCAGCCTATCACGAATCAACTTGACCTTCTCCTCAACATCTCTGATCAAGTCTGGTCCAAAGAACTGACGCTCTCCAACCTCATCCCACATTAATGGTGTCCTGCACTTTCTACCATACAATACCTCAAATGGGGCCATCTTCAGACCAGCCTGATAACTGTTATTATATGAGAACTCTGCATAAGGTAAATTATCATCCCAACTGGACCCATAGTCCAAGGCACAAGCCCTCAACATATCCTACAAAATCTAATTTACCCTCTCTGTCTGCCCATCTGTCTGTGGATGGAAAGATGTACTGAACTCCAGCCTGGTGCCCAAGGATTCATGTAACTGACACCAAAATTTATATGTGAACTGAGTACCTCTATAAGACACTACCTTCCTTGGAACTCCATGCAGACAAACAATTTTAGACATATAAATCTTTGCTAGCTGAGCACTGGTATAAGTAGTCTTTACCAGGATGAAGTGAGCAACTTTAGTCAAACGATCAACAACCACCCAAATAGAATCATATCCTGACCGAGTCCTGGGTAGACCTGTAATGAAATCCATACCAATCTCATCCCACTTCCATTCAGGTATAGGCAATGGTTGTAAGAAACCTGCTGGCCTCTGATGTTTTGCTTTAACTCTCTGGCACACATCACATGTTGCAATATATCCAGCAATTTCCCTCTTCAGGCTAGGCCACCAAAATCTTTCCCTCAAATCCAAATACATCTTAGTATTACCTGGGTGAATAGAATAAGGTGAATCATGCGCCTCCTGAAGAATCAACTTCCTGATATCTGCATCCTGAGGTACACAAATACGCTTCTCAAATCATATGGATCCATGTTCATCCTCATGGAAACCTTCTGCCTTACCTTTAGCCATATTCTCTTTTATCTCAGAAATCTCCTTATCACCCTTTTGAGCTTCTCTGATCCTACCAAGCAAAGTAGGCTTTACCTCCAATGTTGCTAAATATCCCTTAGGAACCATCTCCAACCTGAGATTCCTGAACTGCTCACATAACTCTAGTGGCATATCATCAATATTAACTGCATTAACATGGCTCCAACGACTCAATGCATCAGCAACGACATTGGCCTTACCAGGATGATACTGCACATTCAAATCATAATCCTTAATAAGCTCCAACCATCTCCTCTGCCTGAGGTTCAAATCCTTCTGAGTAAAAATATACTTCAAGCTCTTATGATCAGTAAATATATCACAATGATTACC
The DNA here is from genome assembly GCF_003073215.2 of Triticum urartu. Classification (NCBI taxonomy): domain Eukaryota; kingdom Viridiplantae; phylum Streptophyta; class Magnoliopsida; order Poales; family Poaceae; genus Triticum; species Triticum urartu. The sequence goes on along the minus strand of NC_053024.1, from coordinate 67,003,911 downwards.
AATAAGATATGGCCTCCAAGTTTTCAATGCATGCACAACTGAGGCTAACTCCAAATCATGTGTAGGATAATTATGCTCATGATTCTTAAGTTGATGTGAAGCATATGAAACAACTTTACCTTCCTGCATCAAAACACTCCCAAGTCCTTGACGAGAAGCATCACAATATACCTGGAAGTCCTTATGTATATCCGGCAGAGTTAAGACTGGTGTTGTAACCAAACGCTGCTTCAATTCCTGAAAGCTGGCTTCACATTCATCAGTCCAAACAAATTTATTTTCCTTCTTCAATAATTCAGTCATAGGCTTTGCAATCTTGGAAAAGTTCTCAATAAACCTCCTGTAATAACCTGCAAGGCCCAAAAAGCTGCGAATCTCTCCAACTGTCGTGGGTGTCTCCCACTCTGTAACTGCAGCAACCTTAGATGGATCAACTGCAACTCCATTACCTGACACGACATGTCCAAGGAATGCTACCTCATCCAGCCAAAACTCACATTTGCTGAACTTGGCATACAACTGATGTTCCCTCAATTTCTCCAATACCAAACGCAGATGCACCTCATGCCCTTGCTTATTCTTGGAGAACACCCCTGTTCAAGAATTCATCTGATTAACTAGTTAACTTGCCGATTAATCCCTACTCATAGGGTCACCGAGTAGCCGATAAACTGATAAATCGTCCGATTAATTGATTAAATGGCTGATTAACTTGCCGATTAGCCTATTAATCCCCTACTCGCCAGCCAACCGAGCAGTTACGAGTTAACGATTTCCTCAACAATGGATAACACCAATATATCATCAATGAAAAGAACCACAAATTTATCCAAGAACTCCATAAACACCTTGTTCATCATATTCATGAAGTATGCAGGAGCGTTAGTCAATCCAAATGACATAACAGTATATTCATACAACCCATACCTCGTAGTCAAAGCGGACTTTGGAATATCTTGCTCACGAATCTTCAATTGATGATAACCAGAACGAAGATCAATCTTAGAAAACACAGTAGCTCCCTCCAACTGGTCAAACAGATCGTTTATCATAGGCAAAGGATACTTAGTCTTAATGGTTACTGATGAAGCTATGTACCTAGGGTAGGGTCATGGATCTGTCCGACATACCCTCCCCAAGGACATCTCTAAAGGAACCAGGAGCATTCGAAGAAAAATCATCATCCACTCGACCATGAAGCTATGTTCCACTCGACAGTCTCGAAGACACTCGACCGTATGGACAATCACTCGACTACCAGAAGATCTAGAGCCACTCCACTCTGCAACGGTTGGGAATTAAGTCATAGCTTTATGGGTCATTATGTATCTTTATGGCAGGCGTTACCAGTAATGTCTCCATCTTTATGCACCTTAAACCCTTTGTAACTGAGGGCGGGAGGGGTCTGGCGAACTCTATATAAGCCACCCCCTCCTCAGGGACAAGGGTTCGCACCCCCTGTAACACACACGCATATAATCCAGTCGACCGCCTCCGGGCTTCGAGACGTAAGGCTGTTACTTCCTCTGAGAAGGGCCTGAACTCGTAAAACTTGTGTGAACAACTCCTCCATAGCTAGGATCTTGCCTCTACAACCCTACCCCCATTCTACTGTCAGACTTAGAACCACGACAGTTGGTGCCCACCGTGGTGCAGGTGTCTTAGCGACATGTTGGAGAAGTTGTGATTTTTCCGATCCCCTTCAACATGGTTTCAGGCGGAGGTTTGGCCAAGGGCCACGAGATCCGTCTCGGTGCACTCGTATTCATCGCCGACGACTCCGCTTGGCTCCAGGAAGCGCCACTCGACGTCGAGGCGCTACCCATCCGCGGGGCAACGCACTGTCGCGCATGCGACCGTGGCGTCCTCCTGCGGCAGCCGTCGACTCAGTATCGGTCGGCTCCCATACTGACCTCCCTCCCTGCAGCCCACCGGGGCAAACGTTCTGGCCGGTCGAGGCTTCAGCGGTGGGTAAGGCACGCGGTGGCTCGCCAATCAGCCACCCCCCAGGTCGCGGCAATCGGGCCCGACGAAACTCTCTACAGCCTGTTCGACCTGCCGACTGGCTTCGTAGAGACCGCATCCGAGTGCGACAGCAGCGACCCCACGGCGGAAGTTTTGATGGTCAATGGACAACGTAGTCCTCGTGGCTTCACCCGTGAAGACGGAGGTGATGGTTGCGGCGATCCGTCCTGTGTCCACGAAGAGTACCGACCCGAACCCCTCTCTTCACAGAGGAGGGAGGAACTTCGCCGCCGGAACATGGATGCACTTCACACTCCTATCGTTGGAGAAACCCCTAAGGCCCAGGCCTTGGAGGAGGCGCGCCTAGCCAACTTGGCTGAGCGCACTCGACTAGATAACCTCCAGCGCTCACTCGACGAGCGTGCTCGGCAGCGTGCTCCTGAATCGAGTCGACATCAACTTTTTCCACCTCCAACTCAGGTATACCGAATTCCAATCCAGAATCTTGCAGCTGCGGCCCGAATAGCGGAGTCAATTCAACCTTCCCTGTCAGAAGCTGGTCGAGGTTTGGTGCAGATCCGAGCTTTGCTCCGGGCCACGGGAGAGCAGAATACAGTAATATCTCAGTCGTGGAATAGGATTCACAGTAGATCCGTAGTTGCGGACACAGTCCAGTCGGCTCACAGCCTGAGATCGCCCCCGAGGCATGAGGGACGTGGAGACCGACGAGATCAGTACAGAAACCGTGAGCAGTATGATCACCTACTCGATAACAATGATCGTCGTCAAGGTCCCATGCCTCCCCCAAGGAGTGGATCATACGTGCCTCGGCAGCAGGATGACAGACGCCCTCACAGTGGTGGGCGAAGGATTCCAGTCGACCCCAGGGAACCAGGCTTTGATGTGAGATCTATTCTCGTCCAGGGTCTGGTCGACAGAAACAGAGCTCACAAAGAAGGCCCCGACAGAGATTTTCCAACCGGCAGTAGAATGCATGTCTCAGGCCCAGAGTGCTTCAGCAGAGCCATCAGGGCTGCGGTGATTCCTCCCAACTTCAGGTTGGCGACTGGAGTCAGTAAGTTCACTGGTGAGTCCAAGCCTGACACTTGGCTTGAAGATTACCGAGTGGCTGTATAGATCGGTGGCGGCAACGATGAAGTGGCCATGAAGCACCTTCCTTTGATGCTAGAGGGCTCGGCCAGGGCGTGGCTGAATCAGTTAGCTCCTGGTAGTATTTATACTTGGGAATATCTTGCTCGAGTATTTGTCAGAACATTTGAAGGTACTTGCAAGCGGCCAGCAGGGTTGATAGAATTATAGTGTTATGTTCAGAAACCGAATGAAACTTTGAGGGATTATATCCAGAGATGGATCACGTTGCACCACATAGTGGAGAATGTGTCAGATCACCAAGCAATTTGTGCCTTCAAAGAAGGCGTTAAGTATCGGGAGTTGAATCTGAAACTCGGTCGGACAGGAGATATAACTCTGACTTGGATGATGGAGATTGCCACCAAGTACGCCAATGGTGAAGAAGAAGACCGACTCCGGAGTGGCAAACACAAAATAGTCGCCCACGAAACCGGGGGAGGAAACTCCAGTCAGAAGCAGAAGCGCAAAGCCGAGCCAGCCGCTCCTAGTGAAGCCTTATCCGTGACTCAAGGGAAGTTCAAGGGGAAACCAAAAGGACCGTGGAACCCCAAGAAAGTAAAAGATCAGGATGGAAATGATGTGCTGGATTTACCATGCCACATTCACACCAAGAAAGATGAAGAGGATAATTTCATCTACCCAAAGCATACCACTCGACAATGTCGACTCCTAATCCAGCAATTCCGAGAGAAGCAGCCCAAGGAAAAGGAGAAAGAAACAGACAAAGTTGAGCATGGGGAAGAGGACGATGATGGTTACCCCCATGTCAATTCCATTCTAATGATTTTCGCTGACGTTGAGAGTAAGAGTCGACTAAAAGTCATCAACAGAGAAGTTAACATGGTTGCTCCTGTGACACCCAATTATTTGAAGTGATCTCAGACTGCCATCACATTCGACCAGTCCGATCACCCAGCGCACATAGCCACCCCTGGGAGGCAAGCGCTTGTGGTCGACCCAGTAGTCGAAGGTACTCGATTGACTAAGGTTCTGATGGATGGTGGCAGTGGCCTGAATATACTGTATGCAGAGACGTTGAAAGGAATGGGCATTCCGATGTCCAGACTCAGTGAAAGCAATATGAGTTTCCATGGAGTCATCCCTGGCAAGAAGGTAGTGTCACTCGGCCAGATCGCCCTTGATGTAGTGTTCGGTGATTCCAAGAATTACCGCAAAGAAAAGTTGACATTTGAAGTCATAGATTTCCAGAGTGCTTATCATGCTATTTTGGGCAGGCTAGCTTATGCATGTTTTATGGCTCGACCATGTTATGTGTACCTCAAATTGAAGATGCCTGGTCCCAAAGGGGTGATCACTATCACTGGCAATCGAAAGAAAGTAGAAGAGTGCTTCCAGAAGGGCTCAAAGATCGCCGACGCATAGATGGCAGTAGTGGAATTGTAGGAATATCAAAAAAATGCAGATCCGAGTGATCTGTTACGAGCTAAGAAGCCTGCCACGGATTCAGCATTCCAGTCGTCTGGCTAAACAAAGTCGATTCACATTCACCCGATGGACCCCAATGCTGCTCCGACTCACATTTCAACAACACTCGACTCCAAATAGGAAGAAGCGCTCATCCAGTTCCTCCATGAGAACTGGGACATCTTTGCATGGAAACCTTCTGACAGGCCAGGTGTTCCCAGGGGATTGGCTGAGCATCGTTTGCGAGTCGACCCAAAAGTGAAACCAGTTAAAGAACATCTTCGACGGTCCGCCGTACAGAAGAGGAAGGCAATCGGTGAAGAAGTGGCTCGGCTCCTGGCAGCTGAGTTTATCCGAGAGATTTACCACTCCGATTGGTTAGCTAATGTTGTCATGGTCCCAAAGAAGGACGACTCACTTCGCATGTGCATCGACTTCAAACATATCAATCGGGCCTTCCCGAAAGATCATTTTCCTTTCCCTCGCATCAACCAAATAGTTGACTCGACTACGGGGTGTAAGCGTTTGTCCTTTTTGGACGCTTATTCCGGGTATCATCAGATCCGTCTGTATGGACCCGATGAGATATAAACAGCTTTCATCACCCCGTTTGGGTGCTTCTGTTATGTCACTATGCCATTCGGTTTGAAGAACACTGGAGCCACATTCATGCGGATGATTCAGAAGTGCTTGCTCACCCAGATCAGTCGGAATGTGGAAGCATACATGGATGACATTGTGGTCAAGTCACATAAAGGTTCCGACCTACTGACTGACCTTGCTGAAACCTTTGTCAACCTCAGAAGGTATGATATCAAGCTTAATACATCAAAGTGCACGTTTGGAGTTCCAGGCGGAAAATTACTTGGTTTTCTCATTTCCGAACGAGGGATCGACGCTAACCCAGAGAAAGTGGGTGCCATACTCCGGATGGAACACCCTGTGCGTGTGCACGATGTCCAGAAGCTTACTGGTTGTTTGGCCGCCCTAAGTCGATTCATTTCTCGCCTCGGTGAAAAGGCACTGCCTCTTTACCGACTGATGAAGAAGTCAGACAAGTTCGAGTGGACTCTTGAAGCTGATGCAGCATCTGCAGAGCTTAAAGCCCTTCTTTCCACCCAACCGGTGCTTGCTGCTCCAATCAGCAAAGAGCCTTTACTGCTTTACATTGCAGCCACTGGACAAGTCGTCAGTACAGTACTTACGGTCGAGCGGGAAGAAGAAGGAAAAGCTTACAAAGTTCAGCGCCCAGTATACTATGTCTCTGAGGTTTTGACTCCATCAAAGCAGAGATATCCACATTATCAGAAGCTTGTTTATGGGATCTATATGACCACGAAGAAGGTTGCACATTACTTCTAGGATCACTCCATTACAGTCGTCAGCAACACTCCATTATCAGAGATTCTAAACAATAGAGATGCAACTGGTCGATTGGCAAAGTGGGTTATTGAACTTTTTCCTTAGATATCAAGTTTGAGGCAAAGAAAGCTATTAAGTCCCAAGCAATAGGAGATTTCCTCGCCGAGTGGATTGAACAACAACTGCTGACTCAAGTTCACTCGGAGCACTGGACCATGATCTTTGATGGTTCCAAGATGCTGAATGGTTCTGGTGTTGGGGTGGTACTGGTATCCCCCCAAGGAGACAAGCTCAGATATGTCCTCAGATTCACTTTGATTCCTCCAGTAACGAAGCAGAATATGAAGCACTCCTGTATGGGTTGCGTATGCACTACAAGAAATATGTCAACTTGTGACCACCACTATTGGTCACTGAATGGTCACAAATTTTCATTTGTGACCTTTTTGTGGCCAAAAACATAAGGACAAAAGCTGGCCGTCATAAACTGACATTAGCGACCTTTCTTATGGAATGGTTGAAGACGTTTATGACCAAAATATGTCTACTGTGGCGTTTTCGTCACTAGCAACCTCCCCTGGCCACGTAGGCATCCAGCGTGGCAATCTGATGTGGCACAAGATTCAGCCCGGTCCAATTGGATTTTCTACATGGGCCTAGCACAACAATTCGGCCTTTTTAATGTATTTTTTTCCTGTGCTTTTATTAGCTACATGGGTCTGACCCAGTAATTCGGCCCATGTATTTTTTTAGGCAAGCCCTTTTAATATATGTATTTTATGCTAATTTTGGTTAGCTACATGGGCCTGGCTTACAATTTGGCCTTTTTATTTTCTACCGCACAACATTTTTCCGTCAATTTATTTTTTATTTCCAGCTTTTTTCCCAGCTCCAGTTTACAGATGGGTCCCAAATGTCAGATTTTTCACAGCTTATTAATAAGCAATATATATGTATATATCAAACAGACAGAAGAGAAAAAGCATATGAAAATCTTCAAATAACAGCTAAAATAAGTTTATTACAATATGCTATACAGAACAGAACACGTGAAACTACATACACTCATTCACATCACACAACCAGTTTGCATACACTCATGCACATCACATCAACCAATTTAACCATCGAATCTTGTATACCCAGGAACTTCCGCTTATGTGCAGACCTACAGGAAGGGCATCTCTCCAGCATCATCTCTCTCCAGCATTCACTGCTTCGCACTTGGCTTCACGGCTTCACACTCAGAAAAATTAGGACTGGAGCTCCTGTAAAAGAGTGAACATAAAGGAAAAAAATTAGGCTTGGAGCTCCTGAAAAAGAGTGAACACATAAAGGAAAACAAGTAAGAAAACTATACAGGAAAACAAGTAGAGTGTATTGAGCATATATATGTTGTCCCTGGAAGGCGATGAAACCAGATTATCATAAGTCACGGTTTAAACATCAAACCAGATTTACAAGTGAGCATGGCTAGAGTTCACAAAAACAATCCACATCCAAAACTTAGGGGTGGCTGGGAGAACATAGAGGGGACGCACCGCTCTAGCAGAGGGCGGCGCCGAGGATTGAGTCGTCGTCAATGCTTCTAGTGCGCTCCAGTCGCCTACATGTCAGGAGTTTTGTGACTCGTGAAGATACATCTATGCACCAAAGCAGCAGTTCATTTACCAAAAGAAAATAATAGTTCAAGCATCATGGTACCAACACCAATTTATCGATATCTCAACACCAAAAAAGTAAGTTAAATTGAAAATGCCATACTCAGACCATTTCATCCTCAATACACGTAATGTGTTGTGCACTCTACACATAACAAGCAGGCTACTAGAAATTACTACAAGGAGAACACACCTCATATACAGAATTCACACTTGACAATTACAATAGGCACTGCACATATATGGAGAGGTTTAAAAATAAAACTCAGGATTTAGGCATGTATGGATACTAATTGCTCAACTACATGAGGGTAGCCAGTTCGCTGTCACATACAGAAAAGCATGATTCAGATCAACACCATAACAGAGATTGCTAAACCTCAACAGTGGCGTACTTATATACAAACAGATATGATAGCGACACCGTACTACTACTACTTGAAAGATTGGCAGTGAGTCTTACCCATTGGCGAAATAGTCAGATGAGGACACCTCATTGTACTTCATGAGCATGCCTGGGGGCCAAACAGGAATATCAAAGCAATTGCATCCAGATTCTATCTTCTACAAATCACAATAAACTCCAGTCACATTGTGTAGTATCAAATATGAGCAATAATGCAGCAGCTGAAACCACTACCTTACTAGTTTGTAGAAAACCTCATGATGTAATATAAACATCCAGATACAAACATGTATATAACTGCATATTGATGGATCTTGAAAGAAATAGTCCATATACACCAATAGACATCCATATACAAGCATGCATGTAACAGCAGAATATCTGCATATTGAGGAATCATGCAAGAAATAGTCCATCTACACCTAAATTAGTAGTACTTAATAAAAAAAGGTATGCTAATAAGCTAGTTCTTAGATCCAAAACACACAAGGATATGATCCACACATGCATCGATCCTCATCAGACAGACCACAAAAGAAACATTTCAATTCACAAGCTTCTGTCATGTATAAGACATCCAGATAAAAAACATGTAAACAACTGTATATCGATAAAATCATGAAATAAACAGTCCATCTACATCTCAACTAATACTAGTACTTGATGAAAAGTAAGCTAATAAGCTAGTGTTTTTCCCTCAGTCCAAACACACAGAGATATGACCTACCTGTGCATCGATCCCCATCAAACAGACCACAACAGAAAAACATTGCATTTCACAAACTTCTGTCATGCATAAGACATCCAGATACAAACTTTCATATAAGAGCAGCATATATAGATGAATCATGAAAGAAATAGTCTATCTACTCTCGATGGACACACTGCACAAGTCCATATACTTTAGGCATGTTATATATTGCGACTACACTTGGAATTCTATAACATAAATCCTAGTCATTCTCAAGGCGCAGGAAAAAATGCAACACACATGCTAGAGTAAAATCACACAGAGCAAAGCAACAGCCTTAAACAAACATCATCGGCGATAGTGCAGCAGATGCTAACTTTAGATGATGCTCGGGTACATGAACACTCTGACCTTGCGCCCTTGCACACAACGCAAAGCAACAAACAGCCTCAGCAAAAAAGCACCATCAAGAAAACTAAGGGCGGGCAGGCACTGACCATGGACTCGGCGGGGAGGTTGGACTTGAACTGGGCGCGGACGACACCGGAGTTGCCGTGCGGGCAGGTGATCTTGCCCCAGAGGCAGCGGTAGTGGGTGTCGTCCCTCTATGAATGAATATAAGACGTTTTAGATCGCTTAATAATTAGCACACTGTCCAGATGCGATATTAGAGGAGATGTTTTATGCTACAAGAAGACTATGCAGAAGTAACAGAGTTGATTGTAACGCCCTCGATGCGGCTATAGCTCCCACGTGTCGAGGCACGACTTAGAGACATAACCGCATTGAAAGCAATGTCGCAAGTCAGGCAATCATTACAACATCCCATGTAATATATAATAAAAGGGGAAGATACATAGTTGGCTTACACTCACCACGTCACATCAAAGTACATAAATAACATCCATCATACAAACACCCATGGCCCGACTACGGCGCCAAAATAGAAGCAAAACCCAACATGCAACAAGGCCCCGAATCAAACCCCAACTAGGCACCACTACTGATCATCGGGAAAGGAAACATAATAACGCTGAGAGTCCTCGTCGAACTCCCACTTGAGCTCGTACTCGTCACCTGGAGCGAAATCACCTGGACCTGCATCTGGAATTATAGTATCTGTGAGCCACAGGGACTTAGCAATCTCGCACCCTCGCGATCAAGACTATTTAAGCTTATAGGAAGGGTAAGGCAATTATATGTGGAGCTGCAGCAAGCGACTAGCATATATGGTGGCTAACTTATTCGCAAAAGAGAGCGAGAAGAGGAGGCAAGGCGCGAGCGAGAATCTAGAGGAACAACCTGTGCAAGCATAACTCCAACACCGTGTCCACTTCCCGGACTCCGCCGAGAAGAGGCCATCACGGTAACACACTCAGTTGATTCATTTTAATTAGTTAGGGTTCAAGTTATCTACAACCAGACATTAAAAAATTCCCATCTGCCCATAACCGCGGGCACGGCTTTCGAAAGGTCAATCCCTACAGGGGAGTCCCAACTTAGCCCATGACCAGCTCTCACGGTCAACGAAGGAATAGACCTCCACCCGAGACACACCGATCAGACTCGGCAACCTGGTACAACAAGATAATTCAACAGGTTAAAACAAGACCAGCAACACCGCCTGAATGTGCCGACAAATCCAGATAGGAGTTGCACATATCTCTTTCTCAGGGCACACTCAGATGAGACATCCTACGAGTAAAACCAACCCTCAAGTTGCCCCGAGGTGGCCCCGCAGTCTACTCGGTCGGACCAACACTCAGAGGAGCACTGGCCCGGGGGGGGTAAAATAAGATGACCCTTGAGTCTGCAGAACCCAAGGGAAAGAAAAAGGCTAGGTGGCGAATGGTAAAACCAATGTTGGGCATTGCTGGACAAGCTTTAATCAAGACGAAATATCAAGGGGTTCCCATTATAACCCAAACGCGTAAGGAACGCAAAAATCCGGGAACATAACACCGATATGACGGAAACTAGGGCGGCAAGAGTGGAACAAAACACTAGGCGAGAGGCCGAGCCTTCCACCCTTCATCCAGTATATGGATGCATTAAGATAACATGGCAATATAATGATATCCCAACAAGTAAATAAAAGGTGTTCCAGCAAGGAACGGCCTCCAATCTTCACCTACAACTAGCGACGCTATAAGAGGGGCTGAGCAAAGCGGTAACATAGCCAATCAACGGTTTGCTAGGACATGGTGGGTTAGAGTTTCAACATGGAAACTGGGAGGCTGACAAGCAAAAGGTAGGCATCGTAGCATTGTCATAGTAAAGAGCGAGCAAGCTAGCATAGCAAAGATAGTAGTGATTTCGAGGGTGTGATCATCTTGCCTGCACAGTTGTCAGAGTTGACTGGATCCTCACAAGCAAACTCAACGGGATCCTCGGTAGAGAACTCGTCTCCCGGCTCTACCCAAACAAGACAAACAAGCAACAAGGATACAATCAACCACGTGCAAGACCAAGCAATATGATGAAATGAAGATATGCTATGCGGGATGCGATGCGGGATGCAAAATGCAAGATATGACAGGAAATGCATGAACCTGGCCTTAAAGGAATTCCAAGGGTGCCACTGGAAAGATGAGATGAAATCGCTTGAAAACGATATAAAGAACGCCGGAATCAGAGTTACGGTTTGGAAATGACAAGCGTTTCAAAATTGACACCGGTCTGCTATTTACAGCAGGTAGGCATCTAAATGCAATGAAATGAACATGCTACAGCCAACAAACATGACAACAAAAAACATGGCAGGGATGCACACAAGATTCTTAACAAAAGACTAGCACTGAGCCACGCCCAATTCATCCATTAAGAGGTTCAAACAAGCATGGCAAAAACGCAAATGCAAAACAGATTCCAGACTTTGTGAAATTAACACTTGTCTGAAATTTCAGATCACGAAGCCCTCTTCGGAGCAGCAAAACAACATGATACATGACCTGATTAAGACAAGTAAGAGCATGGACATACTCAACAAGCTTAACAAAAGTCCCAAAGTGACCTGGGGCCAAAAGGGTTCACAAAATATACTAACGGGCACACGAACATAGCTAAAACACAATCAGTTTTCAGACTTAGTGAAAACTGAGACATGCTGAAATATAACTCACGAAGGCATGTAAACGAGCTCGATGCACTCACTACGGTGCAAGTCATGGCAAGGCAAGCATACATCCATGAAGAAGGCACAAAATACAAGCTAGACATGATAAGAACAATGACATAGCATGCACGGATCAACTACAATAGCATCGGCAAAATCGCAAACAAGTTGACGATCTGCCCAGATTCACCACGAAGCAAAAGTAGAGCTCGATTGACTCAAGCTAAGTTACTCCAAAATTGCAAACAAAGACATGGATGGATAGAGCATAACATGATTAACAAAACTCATTTACTGATCATCCTCAAAAGAGGCACGGATCACTAGGAAACAAGCTGAACATATGGCATCATGAACTAAATAATCCCAGACTTAGTGAAAACAACTAAGTCTCTGAAAACAGATTTCCCGGGTGCCTCACTTTGCAAGCTTGCACAAGTCACCACACACATCCTAAAAATGCATGGGTTGCACCTCTAGAAAGAAGACAAAAACCTTAACAAAACATATGAAGGACTCACAGGCATAGCATGCACACAATAATCATGGCAAAAATGACAAAAGTCTAAGATGAACTAGCAGATCTGACAATTAACTCACGAAGCCTCCTTCTTAAAGAATTTTGGGCATCAATATGAGCTCAAATGAAAATGATGCAATGGAATGAAATGATGTACTCGTCGAGGCGAACATTTTGATATATTATATGCCCAAGTCGGAGCTACGGATGCAAAGTTACGGGGCCTCAAACAGGAGCATATGGAGTGAAATTTCTAGGACTTAGACGAATTTTACCCTCACGGAAAAACTCAACGGTGCGGAAAACGAGGTACGTCGGAGCTTTTGCCGGAGCTGAAGAGGAAGACGTCGGCGCCGTGCGGAACTCGCCGGGTCGGAGCCGTGGACGTGCGGATCCGGCGCGGTGGAGGTGTGGGGCGGCTCCGGCGTCCTGGATCTGGCCGGAGGCGGGCAAACGGGCGGCGGGGCACCTACGGCCGGCGAGGTGCAGCTGCCGGGGCGCGGCTGCGGCGATGAGGAGCTCCGGCGCGACGAACCTGCAGGCCGCGGGCGCGGCCATGGCTGCGGGTGAGAGGAGAGGCGAGGTGAGGGGAAAGAGGAGGCGGCGGCACGAGTCGGAGCTCACCGGCGACGAGGCGTGAGGCACGGCGGCGGGACGTCAGGCGGCGGCGCTAGGGTTCCGGCAGAGGAGACGGCGGCGCTCGGGCGTGGGCCTCGCGCAGGCGGCGGCGGTTGGCGGGGGCTCCGCGCGGGCCGAGCGGGCCGCGGCGGCGGTCGGGCGGTGCGCAGCCACGTGGCATGCTCTCACTGGACGAAGGCGGCAGCGGAGAACTGTCCGGTGACAACCGGACGTGTCCGGGCGCGCGAGGGGAAAAATTAGGGTTTCGGGGGAGGAAGGAGATCCGAAAAATGGGGGGTGTATATATAGGCATAAGTGGAGCTAGGAGAGTCCAAATGAGGTGCGGTTTTCGGCCACGCGATGGTGATCGAACGCTCTAGGACATGGAGCAGAGTTTGGTGGGTTTTGGGCCAAATTGTAGGGGTGTTGGGCTGCAACACACACGATGCCTTTTCGGTCCCTCGGTTAACCGTTGGGGTATCAAACGAAGTCCAAATGATACGAAACTTGACAGGCGGTCAACCAGTAGTAAACCAAGGTCGCATGACAAGTCTTGGTCCAATCCGGAAATGCTTAATCCGCACACACGACAGAAAGCTAGAAATGACCACCGGAGGAGAACGAAGCGCCGGAATGCAAAACGGACAACGGGGAAAATGCTCGAATGCATGAGACGAACACGTATGCAAAAGCAATGCACATGTTGACATGATATGAGATGCATGAAAACGAAAACAACACACGGAGACAAAGACCCGAACCCGAGAAATAAATATAACTTAACGCCGGAAACGGCAAGAGTTGGAGTACAAAAAGGGAAAGTTACATCCGGGGTGTTACATTGATATGCAGAGAACCTGTCATCGTCTATTACTACTAGACACGCCGGACAGGATCAGCTGGCTAGCGTGCCCGTGCGCGAGCCAACAGGGCACCAGCGGTCAATCGGCTAGCTGGACGGGATGCAGACAGAGGAGGGAGAGCCGGCCGGCCCGGAGACGAAGCGCGAGAGGGGATCCAATCGGAACCTCGGCCGGCCGGCCAGGGCGAGAGGAAGGGGTTGGGGGGAGTCCTTACCGGAGAGCAGAGCAGAGCGGAGGAGGCTTCTTCCATCGCGGCGACACCGTACCACGCCACGTCCTCCTTGGTGTTCACCCCCTCGACCTGCACCAGCGACGTGCTCTCGTACTGGTTCGACTTCGACCTGCAGATCAACCCCCACATCGCCATCAGCGCGCCGCCCAATCTCACCATGAAATGAATCGCCAGATCTGGCGAGAGCATGGCCAAGAACGGGGCTGCTCACCTCTTGAAGCCGAGGATGGTGCCCCGGACGTAGACCCTGACGCGCTGCCCCGTGCGTCCCTTCACCATGGCGGCTGCCGCCGCTTAGGTTTTCGATGGGATGGGGACACGGGAGGGGAGGGGAGGGGAGGGGGAGAAGGTCGGGTGGGGGTGCGGGAGGCGATGGGCGGTGCGGCGACGAGGGGAGGCGAGGCGGCGAGGGGAGAGGGAGAGGGGCGGCGAGGGGAGAGGTAGAGGGGTGGCAGATCTGGATCTGGAGAGGGGTTCGGAGACGACGCTAGGGTTCGCGTGCGGGAGGGAGTTTCCTTTTTTTCAGACAAAGAGGGGGTGAGGGAGAAAGGGCTGCCGTCGGATCTGGATCTGGAGAGGAGCATCCGACGGCGCTGAAGGCACGATCCGCGTGACATGCTCGTGGACCAATCAGAGACCAGTACAAGTTATGACCATCTAAACTGGTCTTAATCAATTAAAAATAAGATGTTGAATCATATAAACAGTTTTATGATATGAGAATTCAAAAAAATAAAAACATTCTCATTGTGTCAGCAAATGTGACCTAGTTTTTTAGGAAAACTAACAAACATGGAATTGGAATAAGACAAATATCTTTAAAAAGTGTTATGAGAAATGAGTTTTTAGGGGAAAAAATCATTTTCTATTTTCGGAGTGACAAAATTCTTTTTTTGTGAAGAATCTACCAAATATTTCTTTCAAAATGGCACCACACCATTTTCCAAAACTATAAGACAATTTATGTACAGTTGACCAAATCTTAAAATGGAAAATGCTTTTGATTCACCTCTCATCAAAAAGACAATTTATGTTTCAAAAAAGAATCCCTGAGCATTCTTTTTGTCTACTTTTTCACATGAAAAATTCAAAAAATGATCACATATTGCGTAAAAGGGTGCATTTTGGAATAGCAAACAATGTTGCCTAAGAAAGTTTTCATTTTCTTTGGACGAAAAAATCATTTTCCATTTTGTTAGTGCCCAAAAATGAGGTTTTTTTAAGGACCTACCAAATAATTGTTGCAAAATTGGACCAAATCAATTTTATAAAATACTAGGTCATGTTTAATGCAGAATTGACCAAATAGTTGGGTGTCAAAAGTTTTTGATCCACCTCTGGTGAAAAAGACAAACTTCCGTCGATTCAGCTGGAAGTGGGTCAAATTTGAACTGTAGCTGCCTTGTAGTTTGCTCTTTATTTTTTCCAAAAATCATTTCTAGGTACATAAGTATCTATTTAATCAGAGAAACACCAAAAAAATTCCAAGATTCAACCACTAGCTAGGAATGGTCATTCCCGCCATTTTGAGCGCATTTTGAAACGGGCATAAAAAGTTCAAAAAAATCAAAAAATTGGAAAACCTTCGCATTGTGTCATTATATATGACCAATTTACCAGGAAAAATAATAAACTTGTAATACGGCAATTCTTTTAAAAAAAAGTGTTATCAGAAATGAGCTATCATGCGTGAAGATTCATGGCCTTCAAGCCAAATGATCAATCCTATGCCCACATTCATGGCATAGTTTGTTCAAATGATCTCATATTGTGCACAAGGGTTCATATTGGAATGGCAAACAATGATGCCTAAGGAAGTTTTCATTTTCTTTGGACGAAAAAACCATTTTCCATTTTTCGAGTGCCCAAAAGGAGGGTTTTTTGTGAAGGACCTCCCAAATAATTGTTGCAAAATTGGACCAAATCATTTTTATAAAATACTAGGCCATATTTAATGCACAATTGACCAAATGGTTGGGTGTCAAAAGTTTTGATCCACCTCTGGTGAAAAAGACAAACTTCCGCCGATTCAGTTGGAAGTGGGTCAAATTTGAACTGTAGCTGCCTTGTAGTTTGCTCTTTATTTTTTCCAAAAATCATTTCTAGGTACATAAGTATCTATTTAATCAAAGAAACACCAAAAAAATTCCAAGATTCAACCACTAGCTAGGAACGGTCATTCCCGCCGTTTTGACCGCATTTTGAAACGGGCATAAAAAATTCAAAAAAATCAAAAAATTGGAAAACCTTCGCATTGTGTCATTATATATGACCAATTTACCAGGAAAAATAATAAACTTGTAATACGGCAATTCTTTTAAAAAAGTGTTATCAGAAATGAGCTATCATGCGTGAAGATTCATGGCTTTCAAGCCAAATGATCAATCCTATGCCCACATTCATGGCATAGTTTGTTCAAATGATCTCATATTGTGCACAAGGGTGCATATTGGAATGGCAAACAATGTTGCCTAAGGAAGTTTTCATTTTCTTTAGACGAAAAAACCATTTTCCATTTTTCGAGTGCCCAAAAGGATGGTTTTTTGTGAAGGACCTCCCAAATAATTGTTGCAAAATTGGACCAAATCATTTTTATAAAATACTAGGCCATATTTAATGCACAATTGACCAAATGGTTGGGTGTAGAAAGTTTTGATCCACCTCTGGTGAAAAAGACAAACTTCCGCCGATTCAGTTGGAAGTGGGTCAAATTTGAACTGTAGCTACCTTGTAGTTTGCTCTTTATTTTTTCCAAAAATCATTTCTAGGTACATAAGTATCTATTTAATCAGAGAAACACCAAAAAAATTCCAAGATTCAACCACTAGCTAGGAACGGTCATTCCCGCCGTTTTGACCGCATTTTGAAACAGGCATAAAAAATTCAAAAAAAACAAAAAATTGGAAAACCTTCGCATTGTGTCATTATATATGACCAAGTTACCAGGAAAAATAACAAACTTGTAATACGGCAATTATTTTAAAGAAGTGTTCTCAGAAACGAGCTATCACGTATGGAGATCAATGACTTTCAAGCCAAATGATCAATCTTATGGCCACATTCGTGGCATAGTTTGTTCAAATGATCTCATATTGTGCACAAGGGTGCGTCTTGGAATTCCAAACAATGTTGCCTAAGGAAATTTTCATTTTCTTTGCACGAAAAATTCATTTTCCATTTTTCCGAGTGCCCAAAATGAGTTTTTTTGTGAAGGACCTACCATATATTTGTTGCAAAATTGGACCTAATCAATTTTATAAAATACTAGGCCATATTTAATGCACAATTGACAAAATGGTTGGGTGTCAAAAGTTTTGATCCACCTCTGGTGAAAAAGACAAATTCCCCCCGATTCAGCAAGAAGCGGGTCAAATTTGAACTGCAGCTGCCTCATAGTTTGCTATTTATTTTTTCCAAAAATCATTTCTAGTTACATAAGTACCTATTTAATCATAAATACATGGTTTGGTGGCGATACGTCGAGGTTTGGGCGGTGGCCGAGGCCCCCAACTCTAGAGCGCGTAAACTCGCATGCCCGCCGCGTGGTCACCGCGTGGCCGTGGCGTTGCCATGTGTTCTGGGCGGCCTAGGCATGTCTATGTTGGGTTTCGTAGTAATTTCAAAAAATTTCCTACGCACACGCAAGATCATGGTGATGCATAGCAACGAGAGGGGGAGAGTGTGATCTATGTACCCTTGTAGATCGACAACGGAAGCGTTAACTTGGTTGATGTAGTCGTACGTCTCCACGGCCCGACCGATCAAGCACCGAAACTACGGCACCTCCGAGTTCTAGCACACGTTCAGCTCGATGACGATCCCCGGACTCCGATCCAGCAAAGTGTCGGGGAAGAGTTCCGTCAGCACAACGGCGTGGTGATGATCTTGATGTTCTACTATCGCAGGGCTTCGCCTAAGCACCGCTACAATATTATCGAGGACTATGGTGGAAGGGGGCACCGCACATGGCTAAGAATATGATCACGTGGATCAACTTATGTCTCTAGGGGTGCCCCGTGCCTCCGTATATAAAGGCTCAAAGGGGGGGCTGGCCGGCCAAGAGGTGGCGCGCCAGGAGGAGTCCTACTCCTTCCGGGAGTAGGACTCCCCCCTTTCCTAGTTGGAATAGGATTCCCGGAGGGGGAAAAGAGGAGAGAGAGGAGGAAGGGGGGCCGGCCCCCTCTCCTTGTCCTATTCGGACCAAAGGGGGGGAGGGGCGCGCGGCCCATCTCTGGCCACCTCTCCTCTCTTCCACTAAGGCCCACTAAGGCCCATATACCTCCCGGGGGTTTCCGGTAACCTCCCGGTACTCCGGTAAAATCCCGATTTCACCCGGAACACTTCCGATATCCAAACATAGGCTTCCAATATATCAATATTTATGTCTCGACCATTTTGAGACTCCTCGTCATGTCCATGATCACATCCGGGACTCCGAACAACCTTCGGTACATCAAAATGCATAAACTCATAATATAACTGTCATCGTAACCTTAAGCGTGCGGACCCTACGGGTTCGAGAACAATGTAGACATGACCGAGACACGTCTCCGGTCAATAACCAATAGCGGAACCTAGATGCTCATATTGGCTCCTACATATTCTACGAAGATCTTTTATCGGTCAGACCGCATAACAACATACGTTGTTCCCTTTGTCACCGGTATGTTACTTGCCCGAGATTCGATCGTCGGTATCCCATACCTAGTTCAATCTCGTTACCGGCAAGTCTCTTTACTCGTTTCGTAATACATGATCCCACAACTAACTCATTAGTTGCAATGCTTGCAAGGCTTCAGTGATGTGCATTACCGAGAGGGCCCAGATATACCTCTCCGACAATCGGAGTGACAAATCCTAATCTCGAAATACGCCAACCCAACATGTACCTTTGGAGACACCTGTAGAGCTCCTTTATAATCACCCAGTTACGTTGTGACGTTTGGTAGCACACAAAGTGTTCCTCCGGCAAGCGGGAGTTGCATAATCTCATAGTTATAGGAACATGTATAAGTCATGAAGAAAGCAATAGCAACATACTAAACGATCGGGTGCTAAGCTAATGGAATGGGTCATGTCAATCAGATCATTCAACTAATGATGTGATCCCGTTAATCAAATGACAACTCTTTGTCCATGGTTAGGAAACATAACCATTTTTGATTAATGAGCTAGTCAAATAGAGGCATACTAGTGACACTCTGTTTGTCTATGTATTCACACATGTATTATGTTTCCGGTTAATACAATTCTAGCATGAATAATAAACATTTATCATGATATAAGGAAATAAATAATAACTTTATTATTGCCTCTAGGGCATATTTCCTTCAGTCTAGTGGGTTGGACACTCCCCAGGTAGGTGCTAGGAAGAAAATCACAACATAAGATTCTCACGAGGAGACCGGTCGATGCTCAAACATGAATAAGCAGCCAAGTGTTTGATTAGCGGTACGGGAAATGCACATGGCCAATGGGCGTGAGTTTTGGCCGAGGATGATCATCTACTAAGGAGAATGTATTCACAAATTTTCAGCTCAAAAGGAGGATCCTAGGTGGTACTTGCTTTGCAAAGTACCACACTGGACAAAAATATGAATGTTGAAGCTGGGCTCAAAATAATGAATGGATTGAGCTGAAATTTGGTGGAGGATGGTTATTTGGGCATAGGAAAGTATTGTAGAAAATTGATATCATTTTGACATGCCAAAGTAGTACTTCCTTCACAATGCTCTTCTATGGACAAAAACTTAGGAAAACTAGTGAGAGAGATTGGATGAATGAAATGAGCTAAAAATTGGTGTAGGTAAGTTACATAGGTATGGTCATGCGCTGGTAAATTTTCAGATCATTTGGGTAAGCCTAGCTAGTACTTACTTCACAAAGCTTCTCTTGAGGTAGAAACTTTGGAAATTTCCTGAGAAAGATTTACTAGGAAAATTGAGCTGAATATTATCATGTGGTAATGATTTGGGTATGGAAGAGTGCCCGAAAAGTTTGAGGGTAATAGGAGGGGTCTATATAACACTTGCTTTGCAACATGCCAATTTGGCCATAAAATATAAATTCAACCTGGGCTCACATAGATGATTTGACTGAGCTGCAATTTGGAGGAGGGTGATAATTTGGGCATATGAAGGAACCGTATAAATTTCATGTCATTTAGAGATATAAAAAAGGTACTTCCTTCACAATGCTTCTAGGTGGACAAAAACTTTGGAAATTTGCCGAGGAAGATTTGCTAGGCAAATGGAGCTGAATTTTGTCATGCGGTAATGATTTGGATAGGAAAGAGTGCCCAAAAATTCCGAGGGCAATCAAGAATATATAAATAGCACTTCCTTCATAAAGTGTTGTTGTGAACAGAATAGGAAAATGAATATTGTTGAATTAGTTTTGAACTAGGCAAGGAAGGATTTTTACATATTTGATGAAGATATGCCCCAAAGAATTTATGAGATTTTTTGGGAATTTTGGGAATGATAGAAATATAGGTTGCTTCACAACCTAGGGCAAAAACTGCCACATGGACATGACACATAGGCAAAACTGATGAGATGGCGCCTAGTCATCACAACCCACCACAATCTACAAGGCTATGACGATCCATATTGGTCATTAACAACTAGAAATAAGGCAGCGGACTAGCACTGTTTGCTTTGTGACCATTTCGTGTAAGGAAACTACGACCTTTCTGACTAAAATGGTCGCAATGGTTTAGGGTTTGGAGCCCCCTGAACAGCTTTTGACCAATTGGTCTAAAATGGTCATAAATTTATGACCAATTCTTCGAGGGTCACTGACAGAAGGTCATAAGTTTACATATTTCTTGTAGTGATGGCCATCTCACTCGGCGTTTGTCGCCTCATGGTCAATGGCGACTCAGATTTGGTAGTCAATCAAGTGATGAAGGAGTGGGACGTCAGAACTCCAGCCATGACTGGTTACTGCAACGCGGTGAGGAAGTTGGAAAAGAAGTTTGAGGGGTTAGAGCTCCATCATATACCCCGACTGAAAAATCAAGCAGCAGATGATTTAGCAAAGATAGGCTCCAAGAGAGAAGCCATTCCCAGTAATGTGTTCCTGGAGCATATTCACGCACCTTCAGTTCAAGAAGATCCCTTCAATGAAGAGCCCCCGCAGCCTAAGGGTGCCGCAGATCCGACTGAAGTCGGCGTCCCAGCCGTGGTCGACTTGGTCACGGAGGTGTTGGTCATCACTCCCGACTAGATAGTGCCATACATTGCATATATCCTTAGGAAAGAGCTCCCCGAGGATGAAGAAGAGGCTCGACAGATCGTCCGTCGATCCAAGACCTTTACTGTAATAATGGGTCAACTGTTCAGAGAAAGTGCAACTGGGGTCAGCCAAAAATGTATAACACCAGAAGAAGGCCGAGTGATCCTCCATGACATCCATTCGGGGACCTGTGGTCACCATGCGTCCTCTCAGACCATTGTGGCTAAAGCATACCGAGCTGGATTTTATTGGCCACGAGCAAATGAAATGGCGAAAGATATAGTCGACAGATGTGAAGGCTGCCAGTTCTACTCCAATATGTCGCACAAACCTGCATCAGCCCTGAAGACCATCCCACTCGTCTGGCCCTTTGTTGTTTGTGGATTGGGCATGGTTGGTCCACTGAGGACTGGTAGGAGCGGCTTCACTCATGTGCTTTTAGCAGTCGACAAGTTTACCAAATGGATCGAAGCCAAGCTTATTAAGAATCTTGAAGCTAGTACTGCTGTCAGCTTCATCAGAGAGTTGATTTTCAGATATGGGGTTCCGCACAGCATCATCACTGACAACGGATTGAACTTTGATTCTGATGAGTTCAGAACCTTCTGTGCCTCACAAGGCACATGAGTCGACTATGCTTCATTCGCCCATCCACAGTCGAATGGACAAGCAGAAAGAGCAAATGGCCTGATTCTCAAAGGACTGAAACCCCCACTGATGCGAGATCTCAAGCACGCAGCGGGTGCCTGGGTTGATGAACTTCCATCAGTTCTCTGGGGATTGAGGACAACTCCAAATCGGTCGACTGGCCGAACTCCATTCTTCTTGGTCTATGGAGCTGAAGCTGTTCTACCGAGTGACTTGCTTCATAATGCACCGCGAGTCGAGTTCTTCTCTGAAGATGAAGCAGAACAAGCTCGGCAGGACGCCGTCGACCTCCTAGAGGAGGAAAGAGAGATGGCCTTGATCCGGTCAACCATTTATCAGCAAGACTTGCGTCGATTCCACGCCAGAAATGTGAAAGGTCGAGCCTTTCAAGAGGGAGACTTGGTTCTTCGAGTGGATCAGCAGAAACCACACAAGCTCGCTCCTGCTTGGGAAGGTCCCTTCATTGTCACCAGAGTGCTCCACAATGGAGCATACCACCTTTACAGTGTCGAGCGTAAGAGGGACGAGCCACGGGCTTGGAACGCGGAGCTGCTCCGCCCCTTTTATACTTAAGTATTAGTTCGAATAAAATGTAATAAGAAATACCGTTGTGATTTCTTTATCAAAGACAAGAGCTTTAGAGTCCTCTGGCACGATTGTTGTTGCTTTTGTTTACGTCTGAAAACCCCCAGTGGGTGACTTAGCCGCGAATCTGTTTTGCCTAAGTTCGAAAGAAAATCCTACCGAGTGGTGAGCAAGCCTCTCACTCAGGGGCTTAGCTGCGAATCCGTTTCGCCTAAGTTTGTAAAATCCTACCGAGCAGTGAACCAGCCTCCCACTCGGGGGCTTAGTTGCAGTCCAGTACTCGCCTAAGTTTGTAAAATCCTACCGAGTGGTGAGCCAGCCTCCCACTCGAGGGCTTAGCTGTAGTCCAATACTCGCCTAAGTTTGTAAAATCCTACCGAGTGGTGAGCCAGCCTCCCACTCGGAGGCTTAGCTGCAGTCCAGTACTCGCCTAAGTTTGTAAAATCCTATTGAGTGGTGAGCGATCCTCCCACTCGGAGGCTTAGCTGCAGTCCAGTTCTCGCCTAAGTTTGTAAAATCCTATCGAGTGGTGAGCCAGCCTCCCACTCGAAGGCTTAGCTACAGTCCAGTACTCGCCTAAGTTTGTAAAATCCTACCGAGTGGCGAGCCAGCCTCCCACTCGGAGGCTTAGCTGCAGTCCAGTACTCGCCAAAGTTTGTAAAATCCTTCCGAGTGGTGAGCAATCCTCCCACTCAGGGGCTTAGCTGCAGTCCAGTACTCGCGTAAGTTTGTAAAATCCTACCGAGTGGGGAGCAATCCTCCCACTCGGGGGCTTAGCTGCAGTCCAGTACTCGCCTAAGTTTGTAAAATCCTACCGAGTGGTGAGTGATCCTCCCACTCGGAGGCTTAGCTGCAGTCCAGTACTCGCCTAAGTTTGTAAAATCCTACCGAGTGGTGAGCAATCCTCCCACTCGGGGGCTTAGTTGCAGTCCGGTACTCGCCTAAGTTTGTAAAATCCTACCGAGTGGTGAGCAATCCTCCCACTCGGAGGCTTAGTTGCAGTCCAGTACTCGCCTAAGTTTGTAAAAACCTACCGAGTGGTGAGCCGTCCTTCTCCTTTGAAACTGCGCCACAAATACAATGTGCGCTCCATCCTTGTCCGCAAGGACGATGAGGCGCAGGTCGACTGCAACCTCCTCCTTCGAGCTACTCCACAAATACAACGTGTGTTCCATCCTTGTCCGCAAGCACGACGAGGCGCAGGTCGACTGCAACCTTCTCCTTCAAGCTACGCCACAAATACAACGTGCGCTCCATCTTTGTCCGCAAGGACGACAAGGCGCAGTTCGATTGAAGTCTCCGTTTCAAGGCTGCATCTCAAACACAAAGGTCACTCCAAATAGGGAACATATTCCAAAAGCAATCACAAGCATTTCAAAAGCAGTTCGGATAAATCCTAAAGTTCCAAGCGACAAATCAAAAGTATTCAAGCATCAAGCCCGAAGGAGCTTAATGGTTACAACAACCACTCGGCATTCCAAGGCAAATTTAAGACAGGTTTATATCTCATAGTTCGTTCACTCGGCTGGAGGACGGCTAGCGGGTTCGACGAATTCGTCCAAGTCGATTCCATCTGCAATCTATGTAGCAGTAGCGATGAAAGTCTCCATAAAGGACTGGAAGTCATGCCTTTTGGTGTTGGCAACCTTGATCGCCGCCAGCTTGTCTTCACGAGCTTCCTTGCAGTGGACCCTTACCAAAGACAGCGCCACGTCAGCACCACACCGGGCAGAGGACTTCTTCCATTCTTGCATTCGACCAGGAATCTCGTTGAGCCGAGCCATCAGAGATTCGAGGTCATTTTGAAGCGTCGCCCTTGGCCAGAGTGATGAGTCGATCCATGAAACTGGCACCCTCAGACGAGCGAGGTAACTTGTGACGCTGGCGACACGAGATTCCAGTCGAAGCACATTCATGGCAGCTTCGTCGCCGACTGAAACGATAGGGTCTAAACCCGTCTCGATCCTTCCAGTTTCCTCGTCAAAGTTTTGGCAGAATTCTGCAGTCAAAGAGTTAGTGAGTCGACTGGACAGGATTAACTTGCAAGCAGTAAAGCAGTCGGATTAAAAGGAGTACCTTCCAGCATAAGATAGAGCTTCTTAGCAAGAGTTCTCAGATAGGCTTCCGTGTCATTTCTCTTACAGACCGCGGACTCTAGCTTCTTGTTCGGAGCAATCTTATCCTTCTTCAGACGAATTACCTCCCGGTTGGACTCGTTGAGACAGGACTTCAGCTTGTTCACCTCTCCTTCCAACGCTCCAACCGAAGCCAGCTTCTGGTCCGCAAGAGTAGTCTTATCTTGAGCTTCCTTCTGCGCAGCTGCAAGGTCCGAGTCCTTCTTCTCCAGAGCCAACCTCATTTTCTCTGCAAAAGAAGCAATCAGATCAAACAAGAGAATCGAAGAAATATCTTAAAAGACGATCGACATGAACAGTCGACAGAAAGTTACCTTCCATACCAGCAGCTTCATCTTGAGCTTTCTTCAACTTTTGTTGGGCCAGCTCCAAGTCGAGGTTGAGTTGCCTCTGCTTCTCTTCAAATTCGGCAAACTTAGAAATGAGAGTACAAGATTTCTACAGAAGATAAAAGACATGTCAATCGACAAGATCACTGATTATTTACTTCCGAGTGAATAAAACTTAAAGGTTTGCTCAGACCCCAGCCGACTGCCCGTAGTCGACCGCGGTCTCGGGGACTACACCCAGCGCGTGCACTTGGCGTGCCCCCGCTGATTCAGACCCCACCCGACCGGTCCGCCCGGGTCGAGTAAAAAAAAGAACTATTCAGACCACGGCCGACTGCCAGCTGTCGACCGCGGTCTCGGGGACTACACCCAGTGGGTGCACTTGACGTGCCCCCACTGGTTCAGATCCCATTTGACCGGTCCGCCTGGGTCGAGTGGAAGAAAATAAAGTAAAAAAGAACTCAGACCCCAGTCGACTGCCCGCAGTCGACTGCGGTCTCGGGGACTACACCCAGTGGGTGCACTTAGCGTGCTCCCACCAGTTCAGATCCCACTTGCCCGGGCCGAGTGGAAGAGCGCAATTACCAAAGACAACAAAACACCCAGTGGGTGTACAGATTCGACGCAAACAATAAGAGATTGTATGAAAGAAAATATTTCAGGTAGCATATCCTAATAGAACAAGGTCAGTCGAAAGTCTACTTACCTGGACATTGGCCCGGAGAGCCGTGCTGGCATCATAAGCGGCCTGGCTGTTCTCGTGCACCGTCTTCATCCGTTCCATCATCACGTTAACCTGACGGATGGCTTCCGCAGCCGCGTGCGACTGGCTTTCCGGAACATGGTAGTTGGTGAAGAAGGGGGCAGACGACCCAGGTGCAGCAGCTTGGAGCTCCGAAGCATGAGGTTGGACGACTAAAGGAAACACCAGTACAATCGACGGTGCATGGCGCTCACTCGACAATGGCACAACGAAAGTTACAGTGGCCCCACCTGCGTCTTCAGATGGCCGGGCGGTTGGTGTTGTCATCGGTCCGTGCTGACACGTCTTGCCAGCTGCTACTTTTTTGTTTTTCTGGGCCTAGGGGCCACATCTTCATCATCATCCGGAAGATCAATGACATTGGGTGGGGCTGCAGAGGAATCAGTCGACCCCAAGTGAATCGCTAGAATTTAATTGACCAAGTAATCAAGAACAAGATCATGAGAGTTTACCTAGGTTGGAAGTAACCACGTCTTCCATTTCCTTGTCTCGGTATTGGTATGAAGAAGTTCCAGATGTAGCAGCACTGCAAATGTCAACATTCAGTCGGTTATGTTCTGTTGCTCGAGTCGACCAAAAGAATGGGTCAGATGATTACCCGGAGATGGTGGGGACGGTCACTTTGATTCTGGTCAAAGCCTTCGGTGGTTTGGAGGAGGTGGCTTTAGATCCTTTCGGCGCGGGAGGCGGCGCAATCTTGAGCTGTTTCGATACCTTCTCAGTCGGCGCGGGAGAAGACGTCCGAGCGTGCTTCGAAGGTTGCCCAGTCGGTGCGGCCGCCAGGTCAGGGGTGCTCGCCGGGTCTTGGGCGTGCTTGGACCTCCTCTCTCTGCGAGGAGGCGAGTCGGCCTCCTCGTCATCACTCGAGTCGTCGCTCTCCTCGTCCTCCTCTGCATCCGAGTGCCACTCGCCACTCTCGCCCCCGCTCGCCCCTTCCTCGACATCTTGCTCCTGCACTCCATTGGGCATCGAGTACATATCAATAAGAGCCTGAAAAGACAATGAATGAAAGAAATACAGTCGACCGTCAACAAAATGTTACACAGTGAATCGAGGAGATACTTTACAATGCAGAATCATACCTATTCCGGCTGGCACGAATGGTCGAATGGAATCACCCTCCTAGACCCCCGGGAATTATCTTTGTTGCCGGTGATTCCTCTCAGCCACTTCTCCACCGTGTCTTCACTAACATCCTCCGGGTGGATCCGAGTGGAGTCCTTGTGTCCCGAGTACATCCACATCGGATGATCACGGGCTTGGAGTGGTTGGATGCGTCGACTGAGAAAGACCTCCAGTAGGTCCATACCAGTCACTCTGTCACGGACAAGTTGGACGACCCGCTCGACCAACACCTTCACCTGCGCCTTCTCTTCCGGGATCACCCTCAAGGAGGAGGGCTTCTCCACTCGAGCCAAAGAAAAGGGGGGAAGTCCAGTCGACTGACCCGGGGTCGGCTGGTCTTTGCAGTAAAACCAGGTCGACTGACAGCCCCGGACCGAGTCGGGAAGGATCATAGCTGGGAAGGTGCTCTTGTTCCTCATTTGGATTCCAAGGCCCCCGCACATCTGTATCATGTGCGTCCTCTCGTCACTCGGGTTGGCCTTTTTGACCAACCGGGAGCGACATGTGAATATGTGCTTGAAGAGACCCCAGTGCGGTCGGCAACCCAAGAAATTTTCGCACATTAACACGAAGGCAGCAAGGTACACGATGGTGTTTGGAGTAAAGTGGTGGAGTTGAGCCCCGAAGAAGTTCAGAAAACCACGAAAGAAAGGATGGGGAGGCAAAGAAAACCCGCGGTCGACATGAGTGGCGAGGAGAACGCACTCACCCTCCTGCGGCCGCGGCTCGGTCTCGTTCCCCGGGAGCCACGCCGATTCGTGGGGGATCAGTCCCCCCTCAACCAGATCGTCGAGGTCGTCTTGGCTGATCGTCGAGCGGATCCAGTCGCCCTAGATCCAGCCCGGCGGCAGGCCGGACCTTGACGAGGATCCACCCCGGCTGGTCCTCTTTCCTTTCGCCTTCGCCGTCGCCTTCTTTGCGTGCTCCAACGCCACCATCTTCTCCTTCCCCATGGCAGCAAATCGAGTCCGAGTGGGGCTACGACGCCGAGAGCGGAAGCAGGTGCAGCGGAGAAATCGGAGGAAAAAGAAGGAGAATGAGGGTGCACTGTTCAAAAGCCCGGTCTGGTGCCTTTTATAAGGACACTTCCGAGTGACTGACTTGTAGGCCCGGGCGATCTCATCAAATCCCGCAACAGTCGCGCGCCCGATACGTGGCAAAAAAGGTGGCACGAGGATCGAGGCGACCTGCCTAATCCGTCCCGATTACCGCGGCCTCCCCCGCTCGGCGCGCTTCCCAAAATTCAAATCCCGCGAAATCCGCGGACAGCAGAGCAACTTGTCAGACGGAAGACATCCTCCACATCATCACTCGAAACTTTTCGGTAAAAGTTCATTCGACAAAAACTAAGAATGGATCAAGGCGACTGAAAAAGAAGTTGGTGTCATCACCTCAGTTCACTGATCCAGAACAAGGCATACTCATAGCATGAAAAATGAGTCGAAAGTGTTCTCAACTCCTTCCCCACTCAAACCCTGATCCATTCGGGGGCTAATGATGAAGCTATGTACCTAGGGTAGGGTCATGGATCTGTCCGAGATACCCTCCCCAAGGACATCTCTAAAGGAACCAGGAGCATTCAAAGAAAAATCATCATCCACTCGACCATGAAGCTATGTTCCACTCGACAGTTTCGAAGACACTCGACCGTATGGACAATCACTCGAGTACGAGAAGATCTAGAGCCACTCCACTCTGCAACGGTTGGTAATTAAGTCATAGCTTTATGGGTCATTATGTATCTTTATGGCAGGCGTTACCAGTAACGTCTCCATCTTTATGCACCTTAAACCCTTTGTAACTGAGGGCGGGAGGGGTCTGGCGAACTCTATATAAGCCACCCCCCTCCTCAGGGACAAGGGTTCGCACCCCCTGTAACACACATGCATATAATCAAGTCGACCGCCTCCGGGCTCTGAGACGTAAGGTTGTTACTTCCTCTGAGAAGGGCCTGAACTCGTAAAACTCGTGTGAACAACTCCTCCATAGCTAGGAACTTGCCTCTACATCCCTACCCCCATTCTACTGTAAGACTTAGAACCACGACAGTTACCTCATTCAGAGAACGATAATCGACACACATCCTCAAGGTCCCACCCTTTTTCTCCACAAACAAAACTGGAGCTCCCCAAGGTGATGAACTTGGGCGAATAAATCCTTGTGCCTGCAGTTCTCTTATCTGCTTCTTCAATTCCTCCAACTCTTGAGGAGGCATTCTATACGGTCTCTTTGCAATAGGTCTAGTGCCCGGTATTAAATCAATAAGAAACTCAATATCTCAATCTGGTGGCATAACTGGCAACTCCTCTGGAAATGCATGTGGATAATCCCTCACAACTGGCACCTCTTCTAAACTACCCCCCTTAAGAGAGTTCACCTGCACCTGATTATGCTTATACTTACATACATATTTGATCCTCTTCCCTCTTGGTGCATTGAGAGTAATAGATCGACTGGCACAATCAATACGACATTTATATAACTGCAACCGATCCATACCCAAAATAATATCCAGACCTTGTGACTTCAATATAATCAAATCCGTAGGAAACTCATGCTTCCCAATAGACAAAGTCAACTGATGACAACCAACACCTACTATCATCTCAGCTCCTGGGGAACTCACTCTAATAAGCATACTAAGTGTTTTGGTTCGCAATCCATGTTTATCAACAAATACCCTCGAAATAAATGAATGCGATGCACCAGTATCAAAAAGAACAAGTGCAGGTACTGAATTAATCAAGAACTTACCAATCACTGCATCAGGTTCATTATAGACTTCCTCAACATTAACTTGGTTGAAATGACCCTTTTGGAAAGGGTTTGGCTTGCTGACTCCTGAATTCCCATTACCGTTCTTGCTCTCTGGACAAGCATTGGAGTAGTGGCCCATCTGCCTACACTTATAGCACTGAACCTGGCTAATATCCCTCTACACAGACATACTCTGGTGGCTCTGGTTATTATTCCCTCCATTACCATTACCATTACCTCTACCATTGCCATTGTTACTCTTGTGCCCATTGTGATGATGGTGGCCATTATGGTTGTGGCCATTCCCTCCATGATGATTATGCCCATTACCTCCATCGTGATTATGCCCATTACCTCCATTACCATGATATGAAGTGCGTGGCTTCTGTTGTGGTCCTGAATTATACCTGTTATTATTGTTGTACTTCCTCTTGTGATTCTTTATGGCATGTTGCTTTCCCTCCAGCACAATAGCCTTATCAATCAAATCCTGACAATTCCTAAAAGTGGCCACTGTCAACTGAAGGCTCAACTCATCATTTAGGCCCTCCAAGAATTTCTCCTGCCTAGTTGCATCAATGTTAACATCATTAGGAGCATAGCGTGCAAGATTATTAAATTCCTCCACATAAGCATTAAAAGTGCGACCTCCCTGGCGCAACCTGCGAAACTCCTTCTTTTTCAGACTCATAGCACCAGCAGACACATGTGCAGCATGGAAAGCATCCTGAAACTGTACCCAAGTGATACTAGCAACGGGATAAGTGACCAAGTAGTTGTCCCACCAAGCTGCGGTAGGACCCTCCAGCAAATGTGAGGCAAACCTCACCCTCTCTGCATCTGTGCATCCAACCGTCTCCGGGTTCCTATTGCCTGCACGGAGCCAATCATCAGCCATAATAGGTTCAGGGGAACTGGAGAACCTCTAAGGATTCAACCTCAAGAACCTGGTAAGCATATCCGCAGGTGGCGGTGGCGGCGGATTGTTGTTGTTATTGTTATTGTTATTGTTCTGGTTCTGAGTAAGCAACTGGATCAATTGGGCCTGTCCCTCAATAACCTGTTGTATGTATGGTGGTACTCCATTGCCATTGTTGTCTCCTCCTGCAGTATTGCGTCTAGTATCACGCCTCGGCAGCATCTGGTGGGCAAGCATAGATGAGTTATAGATATAATAGGGCCAAAACTATGTATATATAAATATATTCTACCCATATGCATAATATGATCAAGCCAACAAAACACAACAACGAATAACACCAACAAACAAACAGCAAACAACAAACTACAAACAATATAATAATATATATATAGTCAAATAATTTTGACACTAAGCAATTTAACAAACAACTACCAATCAAGCAAACAATCTAGTATCTTCATACCACGAAAGTGGGCATAATCAGATACGCTAACACGATAACGTTGCAATATAAAACAAGCATGAATGGTGGTCTCATCACTAGTTCCTATTTAACTGTTCGAGATACTTGAGGGGGTTAACTAATAAATAGCAAGTATAACTAGTTGATAAAATAATTTTCACTCCTGTGGCTTTTCTAATCCATTTTCTGGGGTCACATCATACAGTCAACACACTGCTTTGATACCATCTGTTACGACCAAACCTCGAAGGATTTGAGTATCTGTGCTTACCGTGCTAGTCTCTGGATTGAACTCGCTAGCACACACAGTATAGATGAATACCAGAATAGCAAGTGCATCATTTATTACATCATATGATCCAGAATATATAAAATAAAACAATCTGCATAGCACTTGGCTAGCTTTATTCAATCAAATAGCGGAAATTAGCAGAAAATAACGATGAGTCCCATCATAGCCCACTGGCAATGCTGAGGGCAGACTCGCGACCCTAACGGTACCTTACTCTTCGTCTGAATATCCTGCAACATGAGACGTTACAGCCATATAGGTCAATACTTGGAATGTATTGGCAAGTTACACAGGATTAATAATAAAGCATACCTACATGTATATGCATAGTATATCAAAAGGAAGGCTTGATGGTTTATTTTTGTAGAAAGCTGATTTTGTCCTCATAACTACCTAATAGTCAAATTTTTATTTAGTTCTTTTATTACTACAATTAAATACACAAGGTTGAGTTGGCAAAAACCAACTCCAACCTACCCTTTATTAAGTTTTCCCACAAAAATTATTAAGTGTCACATCTGTCAACATCATCCAACAATTGTAATGGCATAGTCGCTCAAAGTTGCCCATAACCGGGGGCACGGCTAATCATGATTAGTTTTTAATACTCTGCAGAGTTTAGTACGCTTTACCCACTGGACCCAACCCGAGGATTGAGACGAAGTCTTTCAGAAGCAGTCCCCTAGTCCCAACAGGAGGCCCATCCCAACTATATCTATATCTGCTGGAACATCCGGGTAAGGGTTCCACAACTGATCAACTAAGCCCAAGCCCATTTAGCTAGTGGTCGCACATGGAAGCTACTAGTCACTAAGTTTGTCTGATCTTTTTGAGCCTGGGCGGCCGTCCACTTACATTCACAGGGTATAAACCATGATGTTCTTGAAACCACCCTAGCAATACCCATTCCGCCCAAAGGTGAATTAAATCCTGAGTTGCTACTCAAATTATTATATATATAATCCTCACATAAGCTCAATGAATACACGAACCACCCCCGTCTACAAAGCATAGCAAAACTACAACTACCACGATTTGCAATGACGGGAGATAGCTCAACAATATAGCAAAATAATATAGTAATCCTATACGTGCATATATTCATAGTATGATATAACTACATGCATAGAAAACAATAGGTAAAGGATGATCAACATGTAACTTGCCTTGGTTCTGGTTCAGAAAGTCACACTCCAGACAATAGTTCGCGTCGCACTCCGGACAATCTACACGTTTCACACAATTCAACAAATCAATCACCGGAACACGAATAGAACCAAAACAAAACCAACAGCAAGAAAACCATTTTTAAAACTCAACAACAGTAGCATAACAGCACCTAAAATGCACTACGATCACAATGCAAAAAGAATCACTCGAATTTGATAAGCGGTTTGAAAGATATGGCCTCCAGAAGGTTTAATTCAAATTCAAACAAATTCAAATTTGAACAGTGAAAAAATGTGCAAAGTTGGTACTGTGATAATGTGCTGATTTTTGTGAGTGCACGGGAAAAAGAATTACCTAAATTGGACTTTTAGAATAAAAGATATAGCTAGTTGAAGTTAGAGTTGAAATCTGAAAAAGAAAACAGAAAACAACAGAAAACTCCTGCAGTGTAGCAACTCCTGTGCGGCACTGTAGCGGAGCGCCACGTGGCGGCGTTCGATTGGCTGGGCGCGTGTGCTCACCAGAACAGGGGGAAAACAGCCGCGGCGGCGGCTCTCCGGTGGGTCTCTGGCGAAAGTGAAGTGGTGGACGGGTTCAGCACGAGTTGCGGAGGTGGTGGTAGTGTCGGATGGCGGCGGGGTGTGTTCTGCGGGCGACGGTGACGACGTGAACAGCTGTTGCTCCGGCGGCGTCGGGTTCGCTCGGGCGGCTTGCTCCGCTGCGATTCCGGCGACAAAAATATGTCAGCAAGGTGCGGCGTTGAGCGAAGGGTCGAGGGGAGTGAACGGTGTGGCCGGTGGTGTCCTTACGGCGGCAGAAACGGCCGGCAAAGATGGCGGCGGCTCGAGCTCCACCGCGAGATGTGTTTCGCCCTAGTTGCTCGTGCGGACGAGGAAAGGATGGAGAAGGGGCTGCGGTAGGGTTCTTCGGGGTCTGGAACTCGCGTGTGATGTCCCTGGCTCGCACGGGATCGACCAGGTGCCGGATCGATCCGGGGCGGCCTCGGCGTGCACGCGGCGCGGCTGCGTCCGATTCGGGGTGGAAGATGGGTGCGGGGCCCGCTGGTCAGCGGCTGGGGTGAGGTGGATCGGGCGTGGGCGAGCGATACGGGTCGGGTGCGGGCGTACCGCTTCGTTGTGGCTTAGGTGGGCTGCGGCTGTGCGGGGTTAGGTGGGTCGCGGTGGCTGCAGTGGTGTGGGCGGCGCTGCTAGGCCGGCTGGCTGGCTGGGCCGCTGGCTGGCCGGCTTGCTGCCTTTTTTAACACAGAAGTAGAAAACAAAATAAATAAAATAACATACACAATATAAAATCTAAATAAAAATACCTAGACACACAGTAAAAATATCCCTATAGCTATAAACTACAGGAACACTAGTTCCAACACTAATGCAATTTTGTAAAATCCTTTTTATGCAATAGGCCACACAAATAGTAATATAACACACAAATAAAATACTTTTGAGAATAATAAAAATACTAGAACACATCAGATGAACTGGAAATAATATTCTGGGCATTATGAACATTTTTAGAACAGGGGAGAAGTCATGTTATCTCCGCTTCAATAAATTGCCTTTAGTTGCATAATGATTCGAATATTGTAGAAAGACAAATAATACATGGAAAATATGAGATGCATATGAATGATCTAGTAACATCCTAATTTAGGAAATTGGGATGTTACAGACATAGTTCTTCAATCACAGCCACCAAGCTACAAAACCTTCATGATGAACAATAATATGCAAGGGATGGATAAGACAATTCCCGAGCTCTTCGTGATGCTAAAAGCTGCGGAGGTAGAAATCAAGAAGGAGCATCAAGTGTTGATGGTCAACAAGACCACTAGTATCAAGAAGAATGGCAAAGGGAAGAAAGGGAACGTCAAGAAGAACGGGACGCAAGTTGCTGCTCAAGTGAAGAAGCCCAAGTCTGGACCTAAGCCTGAGACTGAGTGCTTCTACTGCAAAGGGACTGGTCACTGGAAGTGGAACTGCCCCAAGTATTTGGCGGATAAGAAGGATGGCAAAGTAAAAGGTATATTTGATGTACATGTTATTGATGTGTACCTTACTAATGCTCGTAGTAGCACCTGGGCATTGGATACTGGTTCTGTTGCTCATATTTGCAACTCGAAATAGGGGCTACGGATTAAACGAAGATTGGCTAAGGACGAGGTGACGATGCGTGTGAGAAATGGTTCCAAAGTCGATGTGATCGCCGTCGGCACGCTACCTCTACATCTACCTTTGCGATTAGTTTTAGACCTGAATAATTGTTATTTGGTGCCAGTGTTAAGCATGAACATCATATCTGGATCTTGTTTGATGCGAGACGGTTATTCATTTAAATCAGAGAATAATGGTTGTTCTATTTATATGAGTAATATCTTTTATGGTCATGCCCCCTTGATGAGTGGTCTATTTTTGTTGAATCTCGATAGTAGTGATACACATATTCATACTATTGAAGCCAAAAGATACAAGTTTAATATTGATAGTGCAACTTATTTGTGGCACTATAGTTTAGGTTATATTGGTGTAAAGCGCATGAAGAAACTCCATGCTGATGGGCTTTTGGAATCACTTGATTATGAATCACTTGATGCTTGCAAACCATGCCTCATGGGTAAGATGACTAAGACTCCGTTCTTCGGAACAATGCAGCAAGCAACCGACTTATTGGAAATAATTCATACTGATGTATGCGGTCCGAAGAGTGTTGATGCTCGCGGCGGGTATCATTATTTTCTGACCTTCACAGATGATTTGAGCAGATATGGGTATATCTACTTGATGAAACATAAGTCTGAAACATTTAAAAGTTCAAAGAATTTCATAGTGAAGTGGAAAATCATCGTAACAAGAAAATAAAGTTTCTACGATCTGATCGTGGAGGTGAATATTTGAGTTATGAGTTTGGTCTTCATTTGAAACTTGCGGAATAGTTTCGCAAATCACGCCACCTGGAACACCGTAGCGTAATGGTGTGCCCGAATGTCGTAATCGCACTTTACTAGATATGGTGCGATCTATGATGTCTCTTACTGATTTACCGCCATCATTTTGGGGTTATGCTTTAGAGACGGCTGCATTCACGTTAAATAGGGCACCATCTAAATCCGTTGAGATGACACCACATGAACTGTGGTTTTGGCAAGAAACCCAAGTTGTCGTTTCTTAACGTTTGAGGCTGCGATGCTTATGTGAAAAAGCTTCAACCTGATAAGCTCAAACCCAAATCGGAGAAATGTGTCTTTATAGGATCCCAAAGGAGACTGTTGGGTACACCTTCTATCACAGATCTGAAGGCAAGATATTCGTTGCTAAGAATGGATCCTTTCTAGAGAACGAGTTTCTTTCGAAAGAAGTGAGTGGGAGGAAAGTAGAACTTGATGAGGTAATTGTACCTTCTCCCTTATTGGAAGGTAGTTCATCACATAAATTAGTTCAAGTGATTCCTACACCAATTAGTGAGGAAGCTAATGATGATGATCATGAAACTTCTGATCAAGTTACTACCGAACCTTGTAGGTCAACCAGAGTAAGATCTGCACCAGAGTGGTACGGCAATCCAGTTTTGGAGGTCATGTTACTTGACCATGACGAACCTACGAACTATGAGGAAGCAATGATGAGCCCAGATTCCGCGAAATGGCCTGAGGCCATGAAATCTGAGATGGGATCCATGTATGAGAACAAAGTGTGGACTTTGGTTGACTTTCCTGATGATCGGCAAGCCATAGAGAATAAATGGATCTTCAAGAAGAAGACTGACGCTGACAGTAATGTTACTGTCTACAAAGCTCGACTTATTGTGAAAGGTTTTCGACAAGTTCAAGGAGTTGACTACGATGAGACCTTCTCACCCGTAGCGATGCTTAAGTCTGTCCGAATCATGTTATCAATTGTCGCATTTTATGATTATGAAATTTGGCAAATGGATGTCAAAACTGCATTCCTTAATGGATATCTCAAAGAAGAGTTGTATATGATGCAACCAGAAGGTTTTGTCGATCCAAAAGGTGCTAACAAAGTGTGCAAGCTCCAGCGATCCATTTATGGACTGGTGCAAGCCTCTCGGAGTTGGAATATATGCTTTGATAGTGTTACCAAAGCATATGGTTTTATACAGACTTTTGGAGAATCCTGTATTTACAAGAAAGTGAGTGGGAGCTCTGTAGCATTTGTGATATTATATGTGGATGACATATTGTTGATCGGAAATTATACTTAATTTCTGAATAGCATAAAAGGATACTTGAATAAGAATATTTCAATGAAAGAGCTCGGTGAAGCTGCTTATATATTGGGCATCAAGATCTATAGAGATAGATCAAGACGCTTAATTGGACTTTCACAAAGCACATACCTTGATAAAGTTTTGAAGAAGTTCAAAATGGATCTGTCAAAGAAAGGGTTCTTGCCTGTGTTACAAGGTGTGAAGTTGAGTCAGACTCAATGCCCGACCACTACAGAAGATAGAGAGAAAATGAAAGTCATTCCCTATGCCTCATCCATAGGTTCTATCATGTATGCAATGTTGTGTACCAGACCTAATGTGTGCCTTGCTATTAGTTTAACAGGGAGGTACCAAAGTAATCCAGGATTGGATCACTCGACGGCAGTCAAGAACGTCCTGAAATATCGGAAAAGGACTAAGGATATGTTTCTCGTTTATGGAGGTGACAAAGAGCTCGTCGTAAAGGGTTACGTCGATGCAAGATTTGACACAGATCCAGATGACTCTAAGTCATAAACAGCATATGTATTTATATTGAATGGTGGAGTTGTCAGTTGGTGCAGTTCTAAGCAGAGCATCGTGGCGGGATCTACATGTGAAGCGGAGTACATAGCTGCTTCGGAAGCAGTGAATGAAGGAGTCTGGATGAAGGAGTTCATATCCGATCTAGGTGTAATGCCTAGTGCATCGGGTCCAATGAAAATGTTTTGTGACAATACTAGTGCAATTGCCTTGGCAAAAGAATTCAGATTTCACAAGAGAACCAAGAACATCAAGGGACGCTTCAATTTCTTCCGCGATCAAGTCAAGGGGGGAGACATAGAGATTTGCAAGATACATACGGATCTAAATGTTGCAGACCCGTTGACTTAGCCTCTCTCACGAGAAAAACATGATCAACACCAAGACTCCATGTGTCATGGTTTTGTCACGGCAGATGTCCTCGTGAAAGGACTTAGTCGTGGAGCCATCGCTACGGGTTAGCTTAAAGGGGTTAAAGCGAACAAGGGACACAAGAGTTTATACTGGTTCGGCCCCTTACGGTGAAGGTGAAACCCTAATCCAGTTGTGATGGAACTGGTAGGGTTTCGATGACCAGGGATCGAATCCGCTTTGCCTGGCTCTCGAGTTATTGTGTGTTGTCCCTGAACCGCCTCCGGGTCGCCCCTTTATATACATAGGTCGACGCCCGTCGGTTTACAGAATCCTGAGGCCGGATCATAAACGTGTCCGGCTCAGTGTCTATTCCTTCTATCTTACAATACAAGCTATATATCAATGCCGGTTTATGTCTACGGGCCTTAACCCGCCTTTGGGCCTTGGGCCTTCATTAAGCGCCACCATCTTTGTCTTCATGGTCTTCAAACAAGGTAATCATCATGGGGATAATCTGGCCTCTCCTTGCCGGTTTATGTCCAATAGTAATATCCCCAACATTAGGACCCAGATTGATTTGAACTTGTCCATGCCAATCATCAACACTTAGAAAAAGTCCTCCCATTGCACCTTCGCATAAATCTTGTAAACCGATGTGACGTCATCCTCCAGATTTGTAGTAAACCGCCGTGACGTCACCTATTCATTAAAGCCGAAGATACCCTTTATTAATGAGCATCCAACAATCGAAGCGAAAACCTTGTTATATATCCAGTTTTTGGGCTCCTTGATTCCCGCGCCTGTCGCTTATCTCTTTGCCTTATAAATAGGGCTGAAGATCCCTTTCCTTTTCCTCCCGTTGCCTCTTCATCTCTTCTTCCACCTCGCGACGCCTCTGCACCCGAGCGTCGCCGCCATCATCAAGCTTCGCCTCTTCCTCACCGTCGGACGCTGCATCAACTTGATCGCACCAGAAAAACGCGGCGCACCTCCGCTGCTTCAACAACTTCGGTAAGTCTTTCCCTCTTTCCTCTGTAGATCCACTTAGGGTTCACACGGGTTCATAGCGTTCTTCTCTTGTTCTTCGTCAGTCCATACACAGCAGGCCTCAACCTTGATGTGTTCCATGCGGTAGCTATAATAGTCTTTATGTTGGCTATCAAACCAAGCCTTATACGCATAAAAACCGATCTGGACTTTTGTGAACTGCTCCAGGACCAACTTTTTTAGGTCTAAATCTTTTTCTTTTCCTGACTTGTGGTAGATCCAAAATGCCAATGTGATCTTGTGAAACCTGTTTTTCCTCACTTAGTCATTTTTTGCCTCAGATTTGTACCTTCCTTATCTGCGTAGGCGGTTTATCCTTGCAGAAAATAATCTATCATATGCCATTAGTCCCCATGTAAACCGCTCGTCGCTTTACCATTTATAACTGCATCAGCCTCCGGTTTAACAATTTTACATGCTTGAATTCCTTTTTCTTAACCTGTTACGCTTTATGCCTTGTCAATCATGAATCGTAAACTGGCAGTAATCTTTTCCAGCTCTTCACTTGCAATGGCTAAACAATTCTATG